>NW_004524581.1:534191-555697 GCF_000260255.1 Octodon degus | reverse complement strand
GTGAAAGTGAAGACAGAGTTTCAGATCTTGAAGACACTGGTGCAGCTAGTCAAAAAGTAAGAAAGGATCTCTTAAAAACAACTAGGATGCAGGAAAAAATAATTCATCACTTGCAAGACGATGCAAAGATGAACAATGTGAGACTAATAGGCATCAATGAGAAAGAAGTCAATACAAATGATATAAAAAGAATATGGACAGAAATAATAGCAGAAAACTTCTGATATATAAGGAAACAATCTGATATTCAGGTAACCGAAGCATACAAAACACCAAATAACTTCAACCCAATTAAAAATACAACAACACATATAATAGTCAAGATCCCAGAAATCCAGCACAAGAATAATATACTGAAAGCCACTAGAGAAAAGAAGTAGATCACATTCAAAGGAAAACTCATAAGAATTATGACCGACTTCTCTCCACAAACCATGAAGGGAAGAAGAGCATGCAGCAGAGTACTTCAAGTCCTCTGTGAAAACAAATTCCAGCCCAGACTACTATAACCTGCAAAATTCTCTTTCAAGTTTGATAGATAAGTGAAATACTTTCATAACAAAGAACAACTAAAGAATTTCATGATGACAAAGCCAACCTTACGCTGACTACTGAAAGATATTCCACAGAGGGACCAAAATGATCAGAACTCCATGAACAAGAACAGAAGGAACCCACTAAATAGTGCAAATAATTAAACACAGGAGAAAAACAAGTAAACAACAGGAGGTAAATAACATGTCGATCGTAAGTCAAAACATCTCAATTATAACCATCAAAGTAAATGGACTTAATTCACCAACTAAGAGAAATAGACTGGCACAATACATTAGGAAACAAAATCCAACAATATGCTGTATACGAGAAACACACTTAACTCAAAAAGAAATTCATAGGCTGAAAGTCAAAGGATGGAAAACAATATTACATGCCCCAGCACCTCAGAAAAAACCAGGGGTAGCAATCCTGTTCTCAGACAGTCTCAACTTCAAACCAAGAATGATGAAATGAAATAAAGATAGGGCACTATATACTGGTTAGGGGAAAAATTCAAGAAGAAGAGGCAACACTCATAAATTTGTACCCATCAAACACAGGAGCACCCAACTATATAAGAAAAATCTTAATGGACAAGAAAAATCTAATACCCAATATCACATTCTTAACAGGAGACCTTAACACCCCCTTATCCCAAAAAGATAGGCCAACCAGACAAAAAATAAGCAAAGAAGTAGTAGAACTGAACCAGAGCTTGGAACAAATGGATTTAGTGGACATATACAGAATATTCCACAAAAACACAGCTGAATATACATTTTTCTCAGCTGCACATGAGTAATTTTCTAAAATAGACCACAGACTAGTCCATGGATCATGCTTAAGTATATGCAAGAAAACAAATTATCCCATGCATATTATCTGACCCCAGTGCAATAAACCTGGAAATAAATGACAAAAGAAACCACAAAAACCCCCTAATACAGGGAAATTAAACAACACCCGACTCAGCAACCAATGGGTCACAGATGAAATTAAATATGAAATTCAAAAATATCTAAAATTCAATGAAAATTCAACTACAACTTCACAGAAATTATGGATGCACTGAAAGCAGTTCTCAGAGGAAAATTCATAGCTGTGAACTGACACATTAGGAAAACAGAATGGGAACAAATAAACACTCTAATGCGATACCTCCAACATGTGGAAAAGGAAGAGCAGACCAAACCCAGAGCCCAAAGATGGGAGGAAATCATAAAGATTGGAGCAGAAATTAATTCAACTGAGACAAAGAAAACAGTTCAAAGAATTAACAAATCAAAAAGCTGATTCTTTGAAAGATTAAATAAAATTGATAAGCCCCTAGCTAATCTCATCAAAAAATGGAAAGAAAAAATTCAAATACAAGGAATGAAAAGGGTGTAATCACCACAGACCCAGTGGAAATTCAGAAGATTATCAATAGCTACTTTGAGAATCTTTACTCTAACAGAATAGAAGACACAGAAGAATTGGACAGATTCCTAGAAAGGTACAAATTACCAAAACTGAATCAAGAAGACATAAGAACTCTCAATAACCCAATAACATCCAATAAAATACAAAATGTAATAAACAACCTCCTGACCAAAAAAAAAAAAAAAAAAAGTCCAGGTCCTAATGGATTCACAGCTGAATTATACAAGAAATTTACAGATGATATGATTCCTAAACTCCTCAAACTCTTCAATGAAATTGAAAAGGAAGCAATCCTCCCAAAATTATTCCTGGAGGCAAGTATTATACTGATACCAAAACCAGGGAAAGACACAACTAAAAAAGAGAATTAGAGACCAATCTCCCTTATGAACATAGATGGAAAAATCCTCAATAAAATCCTAACAAATAGAATACAGCAAATCATCAAGAAGATCATACACCATGAGCAGGTAGGATTCATCCCAAGGATGCAGGGATGGTTCAATATTCAAAAATCTATAAATGTAACACACTTTATCAATAGAGCAAAATCTAAAAACCACATGATCATCTCAATTGACGCAGAAAAGGCTTTTGACAACCTCCAACACTCATTCATGGTCAGAGTCTTACAGAAAATTGGAATTGATGGCTTTTACTTCAATCTGATAAAAGCCATTTGTGACATCCCAATGGCTAAGAGTTTTCTAAATAAGGAAAAACTGAAATCTTTTACTCTTAGATCTGGTACAAGACAAGGAAGTCCTCTATCACCACTCCTATTCAATATAGTTCTGGAATTATTAGCTAGAACCATTGAGCAAGAGAGAGAAATAAAAGGAATAAGAATAGGTAAAGAAGTTAAATTACCATTATTTGCAGATGACATGATACTTTACTTGGAAGACCCAAAGAACTCCACCAAGAAGTTACTAGAAGTAATATACAAATTCAGTAGCATAGCAGGATATAAAGTCAATACCCAAAAGTCAATAGCATTCCCCTACACAGATAACAAACACACTGAGAGGGATTTTAGAGAAACAACACCTTTTACAATAGCACCACAGAAAATGAAATACCTTGGAATTAATCTAAAGAAGTCAAAGATCTTTCCAAGGAAAATTACAGTACTCTTTAAAAAGAGATTGTAGAGGATTTCAGAAAATGGAAAGCTATTCCATGCTCCTGGATAGGAAGAACCAACATCGTGAAGATGGCCATAGTCCCAGATTCGCTGTACGAATTTAATACAATCTCTATCAAACTATCACCAACATAACTCACAGACCTAGAGAAATCGTTCTCAAAATTTATTTGAAACCAGAAAAGACCTAGAATAGGAAAGGCAATCCTGGGCAATAAAGACAAGGCAGGAGGCATTACAATTCCTGACTTGAAATTATACTATAAGGCTACTGTGATTAAATCAGCATGGTAATGGCAATGAAACTGATCTGAGGATTAATGGAATAGACTAGAAGATGAAGAAGCCTCTACTAACATGCTCAGCCACCTTATCTTTGACAAAGGGGCCAAACATGCTCACTGGAAGAAAGATAACCTCTTTTAACAAATAGTGCTGGAAAAACTGGCTCTCTACTTGCTGAAAGCTAAAACTTGACCCAGGTCTATTACCATGCACTCAGCTGAAGTCAAAATGGATTAAAGATCTAAACATTAATACAGAAACACTAAATCACCTGGAAGAGAAAGTAGGAGGAGCTCTTGAAGACGTAGGGGTAGGCAAAGAGCTCATGAACGAAAATCAAATTGCACAAGTAATACTTGAAAGAATTAACAACTGGTACTTCCTCTTATTGAGAAGTTTTTGCACATCAAAAGAAATTACCAACAAAGTGAAAAGACAACCCACAAATTTAGAAAAAAATCATGACAAATAAGTACTCAGACAAAGATCTGCTCTCTAGAATTTATAAAGAACTAAAAAACATTAGGGTCCCAAAATGTAAAGACCCAGTCCAGAAATGGGCATGTGAGATGATCACACTTCTAAGAGGACAAAATTATAGAAGCAAATAAATATATGAAAAAATGCTTCACATCACTAGCCATCCATGAAATACAAATTAAAACAGCACTGAGATATCATCTCACCCCAGAAAGAATGGCTATCATAAATACATCACCAACAACAAATGTTAGAGAGGCTGTGAAGAAAAAGAAACCCTTCACTGCTGGTGGGAATGTAGACTGGTGCAACCATTATGGAAATCATAATGGAGTGTGGAGACTCCTTAAAAAACTAGGACCTGAAATCACATTTAAACCAGCTGTTCCCCTACTGAGAATTTTCTCAGAGGATCTGAAAACATTATATCATAGTGATACATGTGTACCTATGTTTATAGCAGCACAATTTTTGATAGCCAAACCTTGGAAGCAACAAAGATGCTTGTCTCCTGAGAAATAGATGAAAAAGATGTGGTATTTTTATACAATGGAGTATTACTGTGCTATAAAGAATGATAAACTCAAAGCCTTTATATTTAAGTGGGTGCCACTTGAAGATATATTCATAAGTGTAAAAAACCAGACCCACATGTATAAATATTGTATATTCTCCCTAGTATAAGAACTCAAATGAAGAAATACAAATAGAAAGGTATAACACAATTAAATGGAAAGGAAGAACTAAAAGATTAGATAATAAAGAGAGAGCAAGGAAAAAAGCTAGGAAACGACAGTGGCAAAGTCATATATATATATATATATGTACAAAATGTAAGGCAATGGTCCTGAGAATCCTCAGAAGGTTTTTGAAGGTAGCAGTTAATGATTCTCACCCTGACTAACTATATATGCTGATACCTGTGAACTAAGCAACTGCACTGAAGATGGCAATGTGTAATAGTAGGGTCATGCTTGGAATGCCTGTCATTCTGGTCTTCTGAATACGTGCATCTTGTCATGACACGCCAGTTGTTGACGTGCTGTCTCACGGGTAAATGATTGTTTAAAAAGGAAGGTGGTGGTGAATGAAGGCAGGAGACAGGAAAAGGAGTGTTGTGGGACTGTCCTGCTACCATGCTGTATATGGTTAGATTTCTAAACTTCCCTGTAAAAAATATGCAATTGTTTATTCCTATTTTTTAAAATATATTTTAATTTTTTTTTCTTCATATTCTGTAGGGACTTAAAGTTTAACATATCAATACTTAATGGAAAATGCCTGATCCATGTTTTACCTAAGATGTTTAATACTCAGACAGATAGTGAGGTTAAGCTCACCAGCCTAGGTTGTAGGGTAATAACAATAAGCTTCTCTTTTGGAGGATTAACAACCTAAGTTTGCAGACCAAAAATTCAAGAAAAAGGAGAGCTGCAAGGATAGCCAACATTTTGGCCCTAGCCTTTCAAGGTCAATTAAGACTCAGCAATAGGAAAACCTGTACTATAACTCATGTAACTCAGTAGTGTCCCAAATTTTCTGATCAAGTAGATTATGGGGCCAAAGAGGAAAGTGGTCGATGATGTAGAATGTGCCTAAGGAGAGTCACATGGAGAGAAAACATTCTCTAAGGCTTTCACAGAGAGCAAATTGGTCAAGCTATGGCCATGACTCCTCCACATGGCTGACACTGACAAAGGATCTACAAACTATGGTACAGGGTTTCAGGATAACTCCAGGAGAGGATTTGACTGACCTTAACAGATACAAAAGCTACATTTCTTGTCATGTAGGTCTTGTTTTATCTCGGTCTTAACCATGCATTAGAAAAGTATAAAAATGAAGTATAAAAAGTAAAGCCATATCAATATGCCAAACTGTAAAAGGCTCAAGTCAATAATTTCTGACATTGCCAGTCTTACAGAAAATGTACTACTATTATGGACTACTGGACTATTTTGGAATATTATGCTGAATTCACACACCTACAATATTTAAATGACAAAACTAAACCAAAAAGGGGATACAAATGAACGACCATTTTGTATCTATATATTTTAAATAGTTGGGATAGATATACAAGCTACATTCTCTTAATTCAATTAATGGAAAGATTTGTTCTAATAGTGTTCGTAAGCAGGATATCCTGTCTACATCTTATACAATGAATAACCACTAAGACAACCATATGTGATGTATCAATTATTGAAACTGTCCTACTAACCAGATTTGAAACCATGTCATTTCTATTTTTTTCTCAATAAAATTATGGGGGGAAAATGAGTTCAAGGTCAGTCTGGGCTACATAGTAAGACCTTGTCTCAAAGGAATAACAAAAAGACCCAGAATAAATAAATACATAAATACATCAGAATTGTAAGATTTGTAACAACCACCACAAAATGAGGATTGAGGAATATAACATTTCTCTCAGATTCTCATCTACATTGAAAGTGTGCATATGGAAAGAAACCCACTTTGTATTTCCCCTAGAAATATTGCGGTGTTCAACAGTCCCAGTAGAACTAAACAAGAGTAAAAGCTGATGCAAAGACTGATGCAATAGAGTTTTTTGTTTGTTTGACTGATTGATTGATTTTTGGTTAGTTGGCTTTAGTGCTGTTGATTGAGCCGCCCACTTAGCCTGTGCACATTAAGCAAGCACTCTACTGCTAAGGTCCACCCTCAGTCCCTGGGTGTATTGTTTTCTTTTCATGAAAATCTGAAGAAATGACACCTGTGTTGCCTACAAGGCCAAGACTACAAGAGTGAAGCCGAGGGTCCTGTATTTCAACATTAAGTGTGTCTCACGCTCTGACTTATGAGACATGTGAGAGACTTGATCATGCTTGAGACACCCTGTTCTGCAACGTCCAACTCAGGACAATTTTCATGCAATATTCATGCAATAAACGTGGGCGGCTCTCTTCAGAGGAGGAGAGCTGAACTTTCAGCAGTCTTCCTCTCAGAAGGCATTGTGGTTTAGTGAAAGATTCTCTAGGTCCAGTTTGAGCACTGCCCTGATGTGGCGAAGTCACTCATATTTTCTGTGTGTGCCTTCCCTCACCTGTAGGAATAGGATCCCCTTAAGGATGCATGTTATGAAAAACACATATTAATTGAACTCAATCGCTAAATACAGCTACTTCTCAATTACTGCCTTGTAGCATAAATGCTTTTTTTTTTAAATCCTCCTCCCCCTGGTACCGGGGATTGAACTCAGGACCCTGCACTTGCCAGCCACGTGGTTATTCTACTGAGCTATCTCCCTAGCCCCAGCATAAACACTCTTATCAACTACTAATGAATAATTCTTATTAGACATTACTATAATCCATAGGGAACTCTCATTTTCTAGGAAAAAATTCTTTTTGGCTTCATTTGACTGGAAAAGAAACTTCAAGAACCTATAAACAAATGAACAGCTACCAGGAAAGGTATTCTTCTTCACCACTCTTCTCCAGTCTTTGAAGCAATCCTAGCCCTGGAGCCAGTCTGCTGTGGACACCAGCCATACCTGATCCCGGTGTAGGCGAGGTTAGAAAGACAGACTTTGACAAATGGCCTTCCATATTGGAGCTTAACAAAACCTGTTTTTCTTTTCTTTTTTTCCCTTTCTTTTCTTTTTTTTTCTTTGCCTTCTTCTCTTCTTTTTTCTTTAGGACAAGGGTTAGAACTCAAGGCCTGACACACACAAGGCATGCACTCTGCCGCGTTGGCAGGGGAAGGGTTGAAAGTGATGCAAGTCGCCGAAGTGCAGGTGTTTGCTGAGATGACCCTGGCTGCTGCCTTTCTGCAGAGAAATTGGCTCTTTCCCCTGGGAAAGAAATATGGTGTACAGACAGCCTTGAGTGTGCCTGAGAGTGTCCTTGCTTTTAGCTGTACTCAAGATGCTGCTCTAAGCCACGCAGGTCTATTGGCACCGGGCCATGTTTGTCTGAACACAGGACCTAAAAAGCCAACAACCTGGGAGCTATGTTGGTGGTTTTTTCTTTCACCTGCTGAAGCCTTTGTCTTGTTCAAGTTCCTTCCCCAAAGGCTTCCCTCCCATCCTTGGTGCTGTCTCTGTCCTCATTGGGTGGCAATGTATCATTGAACTATGCTCATATCTGATGCTCCTTTACAATAAATTTACCTTCATCTATGTAAAATCACAAAGTGGCTCTTCTCTGTGGGTGTGGATCTAAACCTCAGCTCTCATGGCCACAGATGAGTGGTTCCTTGTTGCCACACAGGAAGACTCATTCCCAGCTCCAGCTCCACAAGTTTCTTGTTTCTATCTCTCATAACACAGAAATGTAAAGGAGCAGGAAACTGACTGGAGTGATCTTACTTCACTCGCAAAGGTTCCCTTCTAAATTCCTTAACAATATAGTGTCACAAGGATGGAGTGGCTGATAGTACATGATTTGACTGGCAGAATATACTGAGCATTTAGGAAAGTAACACCCAGTCCTGGGAAGGAGACCTAGCCAGAACAGTCCTCAGCTACATGAGTAAAAATTGATCTTGGCATATCATAATATCCTACTCAATAATAGAAAGTAAGAGTGTCCTTGCGTAAGGTCATCTTTCTCCTAAAGTAGCATATTCCTTTCTTATCAGAGAATTTTCCACAAGAAGTAGTGCCATGGAAGTGCTGCTAAAAATGTTGAAACCAGACTCACCAGGAATAAGAAGCCTTAGTACAGAGTTTCAGGGTAAATCCTGAGGGGATTTGACTGACCTTGGCAGATACAAAAGTTATATTTCTTGTTATATAGGTCTTGCTTTATGATGGTCTTAACAATCCAGCAGAAAAGTATAAAAAAGGTATAAAAAATAAAGCCATATTAATATGCTGAGCTGTAAAAGGCTCAACTCAACAACTTCTGACATGGCCAGTCCTATGGATAACCCACTACTATTATGGACCACTGGAGTATATTGGATTATTTTGCTGAATTCATGCACCTATAATATTTAAATGACAATGGAATACCCATCTCTGACAAAACTAAACAAAAAAGGGGATACATGAAGGACCATTTTGTATCTGTATGTACAAAATAGTTAGGATAGATATACAGCTACTTTCTCTTAATTCATTGAGAAGGAAGATTTGTACTAATAGTGTTTGGACAGGATATCATGTCTGCATCTTATACTATGAATAACCACTACGAAGACAACAATATGCAACGTATTAATTATTGAAACCGTCTTACTAATCAGTTTTGAAACTGTCTCATTGCTATTTGTTTCTCAATAAAATTAATAAAAAATATGATAAAAGAAATCATGGAGCTGAAAAACTTTAACAAACAAATTACTAGAGAGATTCAGCACCAGATGTTAACAGACAGAAGAAATAACATGCAAATTTCAAAATAAATCAATAAAAACTTTAAAGAGTCTTATAATAAAAAACAAGGAATAAGAGGCCTTGATGGGTAACATTGGCTGAATTCTGTGGTATAAATCGTCCTACCATTGCTCATTTCAAGCAGCCAGAAGATGACAGGTCTGAAGGTGCAGTGGGGAAGCTCTGTCGCAGTTGGCTCTAATGAGCCACAGTGACCTGCCTCCAACACACATTATTGTGCGAAGCACCTCTTAAGCCACCACAGAGGATGTGCCAGGCAGCATCAGATGATCACACTATGCTCAGAGCTGGGGACGCAGAATAAAGCAGAAAGCCTGCATCCCTCAGGTAGGTGTTGAAACCGTATCCAGCTAGTGCAGTCGGCTATGTGTCATTCATGTGTCTTCACGCTTCTCTATATGTGACCTGCTCTATATATGACCTGCTGTCCTCAGAAAAGGCTGAGCCATCGGGGCAATTAGACCAATTATGTAACATTAAGAACAGCAAAATGGATCCAGACTTTCTGAGGCCCTTGGCAGTCCTTTCTTGGCAGACTCCCTGCCAGTCCCCAATGCCATTATCTGCATTGCCCTCTAGTGGTGACAGTGGCTGCTACCAGCGGGTCAGCTTCCACTGGGGCTGAAGCCATTCTGTGTGAGAAGCCTCACTGAATTGTAGATGCAATTGGTTTCTGATCCCACCTTTCTGGAGGACCTTGGGACCGATTGCTTCATGTTGAGTGGGAAGATAGCTGGGTGACACAAGTTAGAGTCACAGCCAACATGTCCCTTGTTGCAGGGAGTGCTGAGGTGTCAGATTTCCCTTCCTTCCAAAAAGACTCCCTGGCAGTCAGATCCAGCGATCCCAGATGATTCCAGCTTGGGAATCTTCATACTGGAGATGGATAAGCGCCGCCTCAGGGTTTCTGGGACCATTGTCTCCGAGTTAACCCATTTCACTCCATTATGAGGAAAACTTCCAGCGCCTCACCCAAGGAGTGTCCCGGGTGAGCTTTGTTCCTTTTCTCGCTCTCCACACATTTTTCACTAGAGGTTAGATATGTTGTCCATTTCTCACACCTTATCTCCTGGCAGAGAAGTAGATGTTCTTTCTCTGAGGGAACAAATGAAGAGACTGACAAATTATCACTCCAGAGAGCCCATGGGAAGGTTCCAATTTGGAAGAACTTCCAGGTCTTCTCTGGCATTGCTACTTTAATCCTGAAGGCAAGGTTTTCAGATATCACGTTACAGCATGGCTACTTTCTTCGGCAGCAGTAACTGCCAAGAAAAGAGACCGCCAAAGGCCTCAGAAGTATGGAACCATTTTATTATTCTTATTGTTATATAATCGGCCCAAATTGGCCTGGAATTCATGGTGATCCTCCTGCCCCGGCCTCCCACCTGCTGGTGTTCTAGGTGCATGCCACCATGCTCAGGCGTACTGCACACACGTAAAAGGTGACATCTAAAATTTATATACTTCAGGAGTTGCAAAAAATTTATTTGACTTTCTATAAATTGTATCTACCTTTAAGTATATCTTAACCAAAATCTGAACATCAGAACCAACTTATAAATTTGGAGGAAATATGCACTGCAGAACCGCATTAGTAAAACCAACTGGGTTACCAAGTCAGCCTGCCAAATCAGCACAATGTTAGGTAACATCTGACTTCATTTTGTACTTTCCATATCCCTGTAATAACCTTCCTGCTCCATCACTGTAATATCGAAACAGTCAGAAGGAGAAGACACAGAGCCTTGGACATAGACAAAACAAGAGCTGGTCAGCTCATCGCTTCTCTAAAGCAGTGTGTTCCAAAAACACCCTCTTGTGTGATGCCAGGAGGATTCTCCACGTGTGGGGTCCATGCACCACAGTGAGCTTCTTACGTTGATCTTTATTTCCTGAGGCAGGAGAACTCCTGGAGTGGAGTTCTGGGGTGGGTTCAAGTGGAAGCTGAGGCTCTGAACCTTGAGTTCCTGAGACGCCAACTACTCCCCCATGCCTCTGAGTTCTCCAGCACCTCCATTTTCACTACCCATGTGCAGGAGACCTTCAGATCCTGTCCTGGCAGCAGGTTGAACAGTTGCTAAGACGTGGTGTCCCCCAAGGGGTCTCATTGGCTGCTGGTGTGGAGGCCCAGGCTGCTGGTTTGTTTGTTTGTCCATCAATACAGCCTTCAGTAGCCCCAATGCCAAATTCCTGGCTCTCACCCTTTGTTCATCACCTTAGAAAACCTTCCTGACATCAGTGAGAGTGGTTTAGACATTCAGCTAGTTCAGATAAACAAATTCATCACTAAACTCCTGCCCAGATTTTTCTTTTCTTTTCTTTTTTTTTTTTTTTTTTTTTTTTGTAGAGTCTCACTATGCAGCTCGGACTTGTAGTGATCCTCCTGTTTTCTGCCTCCCTAGTGCTGGGATTACAGGCATGGACTGCCACGCCTGGACTCCATCACCTGCTAAGCACACCCGAGAGAACAGGGCCGGTGCAGCAAGCAGAGCCAGAAATCAAACCCTGGCCCCTGCGCTTACCTAAGCAAGCGCTTTGTCCACTGAGCCATCTTGCTGGTACTCCCCTGCCCAGCTTTTAAGTTAGCATTTCCACTTTTTACAGAGAAACTTCAAGGAGTCTCACGTTAGTTAGAAATTCTGGCGAATATAAAAGAATCTGTGGGTACTGAGAAGGAAATATTTGGGGTGATTCCAGACATTTGAACAAGAGTTCTCAGCACTGTACTAGGAAGCAGTCATCTTCTAAGGGTCTAAGCCTGATGAGCAGCATCCTGTCATTGAAATCTCCCAGGGGTGCAAACTAGGAAAAAGCCATCCATGTGCCATAGTCAGGTGGTGGCTGATACTGCAGTGTCAGAAGGGAACTAGAGAAAGACCCAGACACATTTTATTTTAGTCCCCATATCCTTGGAAATTCCTTTAAATCTGAACCTTTTTGGAGGTACTTTGAGTCTGAATCTCAGATATTTTTAAGTGACGAAATAAAAGCCACATACAGTGGCACATGCTAATCCCAGCCCCCTGAGAGGCTGAGTCAGGAGGCCGTCCCAAGTGGTGGGAAGGCCCACGTTAGCCCATCTAAGAGGCTCCTTAAAGAAAGCAAGACTCCGAAGGTTATTTCCGGTCACGCTGGCTGTATGCCAGACGGAAGTTGTCAGGTTGTAAGAAAGAAAAGGCCGCATCCAAAGTGCCGCTTCTCACGGAGGCATGTGGTACATTTGGAGAAGTTTGCTTTCTAGATCTAAGGCTTTGAATCTTGCCCTCCAAAATGGGGCAGAAAAGTGGATTGCTGCCACCTGGCTCCAGCAGTTCAGTAAATAACTCTTTACTCCAAATCCCTACCTTTGACTGCAGATAGGAAGATTTACAGAAAGAACGACCAAAAAAAAAAGTCTTTTGAATTCCACTGAAACAGTGACATTCAAATGACCTGACCATACAGCACCAGAATTCAAATAGAATTTTTTAAAAATCTGCTGTAGAGAAGAGAAGCATAAAGAGGATCGAAGCCTTGCTCCCCCACCTCCCTGTGCCACTGCTGCTTATTTTTATGATAAACAGCAGGCTAATAAATACCTGCTCCTCTTCCTAACATGAACACCCATGGCTTTGTTCTCTTGGGAGAAAACAAGACACTCCCCACGACAGCAGAGTTACATACCAGACCTGCCGCAGCGACCGCTCCTTCCTCTGCAAGCAAGCCGGAGCTCACTTCTGCATCCTCTGCCCCCACTGCTCAGGTTCACGCTGGAGCCTAAAAGCTCCAACTGGCAAAGCCAGGGCTCCTCCGCAGCTTAACCACTTGCCTGCTGACTCACCCAGCGGGGAGCGCGCACCCCTGCTGAGCCCGCGGAAGAGGCAGCTTGGCACCCGGGCCACCCCGTTACACCTGGAGTCTGTCACGTTGCGCCCTGCCCCTGTGCAAACGCGACCGGGACAGCAGCTGCTCATTTCTCAGCGACCAACTCTGATTTGGAAAATACTCAGTTCCCCCCACCAAGTATGTATCGTTGAAAGGAGACTTTCAATATAAATCAGAGCAGAGATTGAAGTGAAGACTATTTTAGATAAACGAGCCAAGCTCTGGGAGAGAAGATGGTCTCTTATTTCTCTAGACAATCCGGAGATTCTCAGAGAGATTGCATGACAGAGGAAATCAATTGCAGGTAACCACCTTTGCAGTTTTCAAAACCAAATTAAACAGTGTACTTCTGACGTACTTTTGAGGGAAAACCAAATATTAACTTCCTGCAGTGTTGCCCCTATTGTAGTCTACATGGAAATTACTAGGGCTCCCAGGGGAAATTTTTTTTTTTTCTGAAAAAAAAAGTTTATTTTTCTAATCCTTGATTAGTAGATATTGTTACATGGGTGATATCAGAACCTCCAACTATGATATAAGGGAAATATTCCGCTCAACCTGGTAGATGTTTTATATGCCAAGTTTGCATATTCTAAAAATTAAAGAATGAATTCTAGGGACAAAGCAGGTTAAGAGTATTTAGAGATGGAAAGCTCCTACCCAAGGAGCTAGAGGGGCCCCAGATGGCTAGCTCAGGAATCCCACTGCAGTGGTGGTCAACTTACACAACCAGCTGAATTAAACTATCATGGTGCTGGGTGCAGGAGGCCCACCTGAGGGTTGTTGCCAGCAGCAGAAAGAGAACAGGAGAAGCTGCCGAAATGCTGTTAGGGATGCTGTTTGGAGAAGCTTTTGGAAGCTACTAGCTCTCTTGGGCTGTCCTGCTGGAGGACCTTGTCATGCCGGCTTTCCCAATGAATTCTGGAGGAGCTCTGGTCCTCAGTCTGAGCATCGCTTCCTGGCTCCGGAGGGGAAGATGGTGCACTGCTCAGCCTCATGGAGAAGCTTGTCGCATTGGCTTTCCTGTTGGGAACTTGGCTTTCCTCATCACTACAGGAGCTTGGGACCTCGCTGTTGCTGAGGATGGCTGTGGTACTTTTGGGGGAGCTCCAGTGCTTACTATGAATGTTGCTTCCTGGGTCCAGTTCAGATCCCTCAGCCTGCTAGCACAGATCCTTCATCCCAGTGGCATAGACTTCGTGGCTTCCATCACTGACTTTTGGGCCCTTCCAGCTCAGATCCGTGAAGTGGACCTGAATGGAACTGAGTGGTGGGCTCTAGGCCTCCAGATGGACTGGTGGGAGGCCTTGTTATGAGCTCTAGGTTCTCAGCTGGATTTCTTATTGTTTAGTGTGTCGATAGGTTTCCTGCACTTGTAGTATGTGATTCTTGGGTGACTCGTTATAAAATAATATTATAAAATGTGTCCTGTGTTATACTGTTCCCTTGCAAGAGCCCCAAGCCATGACACCCACTTTACAGGGAAATTTTATAGAGCAATATGGCATGGGTTACAGCTATGGTTAACCAATAAGAATACAAGTACAGTCACGTAGGTAATAGTGATCCAGTCAGGAAAGAAGTCATGTAACAACACTGTGTGGAAAGAACAAAGACTTTTTCTAGGAAATGATGGGTCTAGAGGTCTTGGTCACTCACTGGAGCACCTGACATCTATCTAGACTTCATGAAGCTGCAGTTTGTCCTTGGAGGAAGTATACAGGCCTGGTCATTCTGTCTTTATCTTGAGTTTAGTCTCTAACAGATGTGTGTCTGGCCACAGCCAGCTTTTTCTAGCTCTCTTGAGGGTCTAGCCTGGCCTGACTGCTAGCTAGCTGCCTATAGTAGTATCAAAGGCAGGGAAAAGCAAATAAAAAATGAAGACTCTGAGTGTTTGATTGAGTCTTTATAGTCCCCTTCATCCCACCCATGTCATCATGTATGAGGCCCCAAAACTAATGTTATTGACTGATCACTTTGAATACCAAATTAAGAGGCAAAAACTTAAAACTAGGGCAAGTGGGCACATCGCAGAGAAGCAAAAGATAGGTACATGGTGAGCAGGTATGACATGAGTATTTGGTAGAAAATCAGCCATTAGCTAGGAGAGGTGACATACCTATAATTCTAGCAGTCAGGGAGGCTGATGCAGGAGAATTGTAAACTTAAGCCCAGACTAGCAAATTAGCAATTTAGCGAGACTCATAATAAAGCATTTTTTAATTTTAATTAAGGCTGAGTGTGTTGCTCACTGTAAAGGCCTGGGTTTAATCCTCAGTACTGCCAAAAACTTTTTAAAAATAATAAAAAGAAGGCCAACAAATAGCTCATCAGATTCAAGTGCCTACAAGCAGGCACAGGGACCTGGGGTTCAATCCCCAGGCCTGCCATGCTGGCCCTGCCAAGCCAACCCCGCCCTTGGGGTGTGCTGAGATAGTGACTGAGACTGGTCATGGTGGCCTGCGCCTATAATTCCAGCTCTTGGGAGGCTGTAAATAGGCAGATCACTATGAGTCTGATATGGTAGTGTGACCCTGAACACCCTGTACACCCTTCCCTACAATACAAAATAATAATAATAATAATAATAATAATAATAATAATAATAGCTGTTGAAGGCCAGCATGAAATAGGCATGCAGTAGCACTTGGGAACTGAGATTAGGGATTCACTGTACAAGCTTTCTTCACCCTTCTGATTGCAGCAGGGCTGCCTGCTGAGGCCTTCAGCTGCTAATTGGGTATGTAGGCTCTGGGGCCTATTTTGCCTGAAGTGCATCTACCTGGGGGCCTCAAAGCAGTAGAAAAGAGTGCAAGCCCATCCATGCACAGAACAACACACAGACCACACGTGTGACTGCACTGGTGGTAACAATAGAAGCAGCCACTATGCTGAATGCTTACATGCGTTAGCAAATGTGCTGGATGCTTTACACACGTTACGTTGCAAGGATTCCAACTCTTCCATAAAGTCCACATTCCCGTCCCCTTCTTGGCCTCCCTGCAGTCAGGGTAGCCACGTGGCTGAACTCCGGGCAGTTGAAGGTAAGCAGAAGGGGACTGCACCAACTCTGTTCTTGGCCTATGCAACCACCTCCATGTGTGATCCTCCTAGCTACAGGCACAGACTTGGAGGGACAGCTCCACAGTGGCTCGGAGGCTATCAGAGGAAGGCGGGCAGAGGACCTCATCAAAGAGAAAGGCCACATGGAGTGGAGCTGCTGACCTTTGTAATTACTTTTGAATTATAGGGCTGGGAGATGGATGACAGCCCAAAAGTGCATTTTAAAGTCCTAGGGATCTGTAACCTTGACAATGTGAACCCTTCTTGCCCCAGAACAAAGGCTGAACTCCTGAACCAGGTACACATCATCCTTGGCCCTTGCATCCTATTTGTCTCTGCTATTCCTCCTGGTCATTGGCGATGCTGTGTGAAGCTGTGTCACCTAAGGCCTGCCATTTCCATGTGTCCTGGAGACTAAGAAGTATGAAAAGCCTGAAGCTGCATGTTGGCTGAACCCCCTGCAGATGTTACAGACTTGAGGTACTCTGCTTGAGGTACTCTGCTATGTAGCAGTAGATAACCAGAACACCTTTCTGCAGGACCTAAAACAGGTCTTCCACCCACTGATACCCCTGAGTTGTCCGGTCCTTTTAGAGTGTGTCTTGCATTGAAAAAATAAAACAAGGAATTATCTTATTCCACTTGGAGTTCCAGCTCTTTTTAGTCCACTATATATGTTTCTTAGATTTTAAATAAACGTGCTTTTGATAAATATTTGGTGACTGGAAAAGAAGGCTCATGTAATTTGAGACATGTCCATAATAATAGGATATAGGGCAGGGCTAGGAAGATGGTGCCCCTAGCTGGATGTTCTCACACCAGACACCAAAATGTTGACAGAAAGATTCAGGGATATTAACTCAACCTATTATTCATTCATGTATTCACCAAGTGCTTTCTCATTGCCAAGAACTTTTTTAGGCCCTATTGGTAGGTAATGAACAAAACAATGTCTTTCTTTTCACTGTGCTTTCATTCTAAATGAAGCAAGATAAACAAAAACAAAGTCAAGTATAACCTATTCTGTGGTAAGTGCTAAAGAGAGAATAAAACAGAATAAGAAGTTGATTTTATAGCTTAATAAGAGTGGTTCTTTCTAGTAAGGAAATTTGAATAGACACATGAAGGGAAAGGGAAGAAAATTATGCCACACACCTAGGGAAAGACAGTCTGAGAAAAACAAGCAGCAGTCACAAATGACTCCAGATAGGAACATCAGGTTGAGGTTGAGGGCAGAGAAGGTATGCAAAGTTTATGACTCAAGTTTCCGATTGCTGAGACATAATATCCAATAGTCACAACTCAAAGGAGGAAAAGTTTAGTCCACAGTTTCAGGAGATTCAGTACAGGGTCATCAAGCTACCAAGCAGAAGTTTTATGGTAGAAAGGGGTGTCACGGCAGTTTCTTAGTTCATGATGGCCAGGAAGCAGAGCAGGGGGATGGCGCCAGGAAAAATAGAGTGTATCAGTGAGTGCTTACCAGAAAGAAATGGAAGAGCATTATCAGTGAGTGCTTACTAAAGAAACAGATGTAATGTGAGACACACAAACGCATATGGAATTTACAAGGTAGGATTACCTGGGCCACCTGAGGAGAGCCGGGGTGGAAGAGGGTGAAAGGGCTGTCTGCCTGATGGAAGTCTGAAGGACACAGTCAGAGGCCCAGAGCTCTGTAGTATCCTGGGCAAGTTCCTATTGGGAGGCTGAAGTGTGGGAACCATCCACCGCTTGACCTCTGACAAAGTCATGATGGGCTTAGAGAATCTGCAAAGCAGAGCCTCATGCAGACGCGTCTCCACAAACCCCCTGAGGGCTTATAGGCTTCTGATTCCCATCAAGGAAAGCACACAATGAATCACCTGGGTTTTGGCATAGCATAAGCAAGTGCATAAAGCTCTTTCAGAAACTGACTCCTTGCCCTCTACCTTTTAAACCTGCAGAAAGGGCCAAGAATCCTCAACAATAACCAGGAAGTTTAGTCAAGATCTTGAGGCAGTGAGAAAGTACCTCCAAAGGCTGAAACTTTCAGTGGAGCAGAAATAGTCAGAAGAGAAAGAACAATGGTTGACTAAGTTCCAAGACTACTCCTACTTTATACTACATACACATATTGATCAAAATTTAAATTGTTTCTTACTTATAGATGAAAACCACATCTGCTAATCTTGTCATAAAGAAAGCTAGTGTAATCATTCATGTATAAATAAAGGTTACTGATTTTACTCTCGGTTGAAGAGACACAATCTTCCCTCCCAAGCCCACTATGTTTCTCTGAGTCTCTTTCTTCACCACCTGTTTTCCTCTCTCCTCACGCTGTTGTTCCCTGGAGGCTGAGGCCGGACCTCGGCACTGAGGGGTCTGCGGTGACCTGTGCTGAAGGCTGAAGGGACTGTCCTGGAAGCCAGGAGATAGCACCCGAGATGAAGGTGAAGGCTGGAGCTCCTCCAAAGAAAGATGAGCAAGGCTTCCATCTTCATTTCTCCTTTATTCCATCCAGATGGCAAGCCCACTGCTTGGTGCCACTCACGCTCAGGATGAATATTCTGTCTTCAGTAAGTTCCTTCAGCCACACCTGGAACTATGTTGGTCCCATTTAGTTGGCCATTTCTTAATTGAGTTGAGGGACCTTGTATAGCAGTGATGGAAAACCTGTGGCACACATGCCACAGTGGGCACACAGAGCCTCCCTGCTAGCACACAAGCCAAGTCACCCCTGCATCGCCCCAATAGTCAAACATCTAATTACAGCACAGAGTTGGCGCTTTGTGATAAATAAGAGGGTTTAGGGTTGCAGTTTGGGTGCTTGGTCTCTATAAGGCTCACCAATACTGATATATGGTGACCAAAGCCACATCCAGACACACTAAGGAGCATACTTTACTAATTTGCTAGGCAGTTCTAATACAATGAAGTTGACATACGAGGATTAACAGTCACAGTTCACCCCTTGCCAACTGCACACCCAAACACATCACGTATGCTCAATCTCCAAATGGAGGTACTAGCAAGCTTATTGTTCCACTTTACATGCAAGATGGCTGGAGCAGATGGAGTAAAAGAAGGAGCAGGAGGCAGAGTAGTCAAAATGAGCCAAGTGATGTGGAGTGGATGGAGGCAAGGAAGGTCAAGGTCAAGGTGAAAATGTTAGATTTTGCTCCAAATGCCATAAGAAGTTTTAGAGACTTTTGAGCAGAACAGTGGTATGATCTGGCTATTAGAAAGCTTCTAGAAAACTACACTTTATCCCCCAGATCCTATGGAGAACACAAACTACATGGAAGGAAGCTTAGAAGCAGAAATTTGGAGGCTTTTTGCAATATCAAGTAGAAAACTTAGGCTGCATGACAAGAAGCAGAGATGGTGGGAAGTGGTCACAATGCTTTGAAGATAGAGACAAGAGAGTTTCCCATTGGTTTTAGGAGAGGCGAGATAAACAAGAATCAAGAATGACTCTGAAGCTCCTGGGTGGTGGCACACACCTGCAATCCCAGCACTTGGGAGGCTGAGGCAGGAAGATCACTGTGCTCTTGAGGCCAGCCTGGACTACACAGTGAGACCCTGTCTCAAAAAAGAAAAAAAAGAAGAAAAAGGGCTGGGAAGATAGCTCAGCAGTCTGAGTGACTGTCTGGCAAGTGAAAGTACCCAGGTTTGATCCCCTGTACTATAAGCTGCACCAGCCTCAGAACCCTAGGCACCCATGCCAGCCACTGAGACCAGTATAGGGGCGCATGGCAGTAATCCCAGTGCTGGGGAGGCTGAGACAGTAGGATCACTAAAAGTTGGAACTGCAAAGCAAGACCCTATATCAAATAATTACATAAAAGATATTTTAAAACTTAAAAAAAAGAATAAGGAAGTGCAACGGGGAGAAGGAGGAGGAGGAGGAAGAGCAGGAGGAGGACAAGAAGAATGATTCCAAAGCTTTTCTGGACGCAAGAGCTGACAGGAGGAAGTTGAAAATTTTTTTCTGACATGAGGAAGACTGTGAAATTGGGTTTAGATAAAGAGAATCTGTCTTTAGTATCTCTGATAAGCTTTTCTTGAGATAATCTGCTACTGAAGATCTTATAAAATGACTTACTGAGATTAAGAATGAATGCAAAGTATGGGCCATAATAAACAAAGCATGTTTGCGAAAGGTGATTAAGTTTTCAGGGAGTACATGGCAGACATCTTTTGATTGTTATACGTTGATTGATCTGTTATGCTTAGAAATACAAAATACAAGCAGACTAAAGCAAATTTTAATGGTCATTTAAAGAAAAACCCTTAATTAAGTCATAATACAAATGGTAAACAGTGTGATCAAAAAACTGTCTGCTATATGCTAGTGGATGAATGTTGGTAGATACTTCTGTATAACTTAATATCCAACTAGTTCAAGTAACTTTCAATGTCAGTCTCTACCAGCAAGTCTTTTCTGACCCACACCAAATTCCTACTCTTCAGGTAGGCACATTTCTTCTATGGTTCTTACTACTACATTTCTTTGCATCTGAGTTCTGCTCCAAGGTAATTTGTCCTGTAATAAAAGGAAAATGTTGCATTTGTAGATTATTCTCACTCCATACTCATATATCATTTCTGAAAGTTCATTCTATTTTCAGAATTTATGTCTTGATTGTCTTCTAGAGAAGAATATGTGCAGCATTCACACTACCAGGGATTTTCCATCCTTGAGCTAATAACATCTGAAGGAGAGAGTCTTCTTAATTAAAGAGAAAACTGGAAGGATGCTATCTCATGAGCCCCAGAACACAACCCTTGCTACCAACAATCCTCTTAGTCCATGTAAGGTCTTAAACACAATCCCCCAATGGTATGAAGTAATGACTATCATTGTCCCCATTTCACAAATGAAATAACATTTGGGGTTCAAATAGGTCAGTGTCCAAAGTCAAAGTGATGGAGGTGACACAACTGAAAACAAGTTTTCCAATGCATTTGATAGAGGGCCATAAATACTTTTCAGGGGTACTTTACTAGAATTGTGCCTCCTTTTCAACTTCTCTCCTAATGCACAGTGGACAAAAATCCAGTGACAACTGTTTCAGCTACCTTAGAATTTTGTTTTGACACATGAAGTGTGCAGATTGGATTTGGATACAGAATTGGAAGAAAAAAAAATAATACTGAAAAAAGAAGTGGCTGAAAGAAGAAGTGTAGAGGAGAGATTGCAGGAAGTAGAAAGATGCCTCAAGGAAAGAGAAGCATTTTTAATTTCTCTTTTTTAAATATTTTTCAAAGTTTTATTGATAAACAGCAATGAGACAGTTTCAAATCAAATCGGAAGTACAGTTTCAACAAATAATACACTGCATATTTTCTTCTTAGTGGTTAATT
>NW_004524581.1:512861-518243 GCF_000260255.1 Octodon degus | reverse complement strand
CCGGGATGGGGCAAAAATTCCTACTCGGCGGGCGGGGTGGGGGAGGCACTGCGGAGTGGTGGGGGGCGGCCCAAGGGGCTGGGAGAGGGTCCGGCCCACGCTGTGCCTGGGCTGGGACTGGTCCCGCCGGCACAGGGTAGCAGGAAGCTCTCCGCACACTCACCGGACCTGGGCTAGGACTGGGTCTCTTTAATTTCACTTTTGTAGAAAATTGGTGTAATTTCTTTCATAAATGTTTAGAAGAATTTACCAGTGAGCCCATCTGAATGCTTAATTTCAGTTTTTAATTCCAATTTTTGTGATGCATGATGCAGCCCAAAATTCCTCGGGGCTACAGATGCTGGTCGTGTGCTGATTCTTGACCTGGAGGCTAGCTACTCAGGTATATTCAGATTGTGGAAACAATCTGATTGCCTCTGGCATATGGTACTTCACTAATGTTTATAAAAATATTTCTATGCAGAGCATTAGCGAGAGACTGTCTCAAAATAAGATAAATGGAACTGGGGTTGTTGTTCCAGGGTAAAGTGATTACTTAGACAGCACAGGCCCTGGGTCCAATCCCCAGTATGAACTTTACTCTGTTAAATAAAAAAACAAAGTATCTTTGACTCAAACCAGCATACATAATAAGGACATTTACTAACTCGCAGCACAAAAGTCCAAGAAGCGCCATCCTAAAGTTGGTTATTTCCATATTTGATGATACTGCTAAGGGCCCAGGCTCTGTCTCTGTTCTTGCCCTTCCTCCAGAGCTCTATGGGCATTTTCCAGAGGAAAGGAGTCCTATCATCCAGGGAGATCTTAGGGGCAAGAAGAATTTTCTAATAATAGGATTTAATATATCTTGTTAAAGTTAAACATATCTATATTCTATGGCCCATCAGTATCATGCCTGGGTTATATTTATTCATGAGAAAGGAAACCGAAAGTACATGTAGACATATGCACATGTGAACACATACATGGACATAAGTACATACAATGTATGCAAGAAGGGTTTTAGCTGCTTTCTTTATGTTATCTAAATCTTGGGGAAAGTGCAAGGATGCTTCTACAGAAGAATATACAACTTGTGGTATGTTTAATCAGTGGAATACTATTCCCTCCTTTCAAAAAATAAATTGCTAATATACACGGTGCTGATGAATCTAAAAATATTATTCAGAGTGAAAAAAGAGAATATATTTGATACATGATGGAAAAAAGAATCCATGGTGCAGGCCTGGGACTGTAGCACAGGGGTAGAGGGCTTAACTCTGTGTGAGTGAGGTCTTGGGATCAGAAAGAATAACAGAAAAACACCCGTGGAGGAAGTAAAGCATAGATACCAGGGCTGCTTCTGTGTGGAAGCCCGCCATACTGTTTAGGGCAGGACTCTAGGAACAGTTCTCTGCAGATAGCATTGAGGTGCATTGTGTATCTCGATATCCCTGTGGGTTGTATAGATACAGGCATTTGCCAAACTGCTTACATACAGTTAAGGATTTTGTGTTTCACTGTGTCTAAATTTTATCACAAAAGAAAACTAGGGCCTGGGAGATAGCTCAGTAGAATAAGTGCTGGCCTGGCAAGCACAAGGTCCTGAGTTCAATCCCCAGTACCACAAATAATAATAATAATAATAATAATAATAAACAAAATAAAAATAAAGAAAGTATGAAAGAGAAATAACTGTGAACAGATTTTGAGTTTTAGTTGATGATATACATGTTGAAGCACTGAGGTATCTTCAATCTAGTATCTTTTTTGAAATGCATGTAGAAATAAGATAGATGATGTTATGGCTTAAATATGAGTCCCGTAGACCCAGTCAGAGAGGGTATGATCCCCAGTGCAAATGCTCAGAGCTGGTGCCTGGGTAGTGATTAGATCAGGAGGGCACCAAATGAGCTAGTGTAAGGCGGGGCCAAGTTGAGGAAACACCCTAATGCCCTCTTTCCTCACGAAGAAGGCCTCGCTGAGACATAATCAGCCTTAAAAACTAAGGGTCAAAAAATGCCAGCTCAGGGCCAGTGAGATAGCTCAGTGGACTTAGTGCCTGTTTAGGCAAGCACAGGGAAAGGGGTTTGATCCCTGCTCCTGTATGTCACACTGGCCCTGCCCCCTGGTGCACTGAGCCAGCCACCGAGACCAGGCATGTTGGCACATACTTGTAATCCCAGTGCTGAGGAGACTGAAAACAAGAGGATCACTATGAATTTGAGCTGCGTAATGAGACCCTGTACCAAATGCACTTTTAAAAAATCCAGGTTAAATCATCCCATTCCTTCTTTCCTGCCATCACTGCTCTCTTGCTCTGTGCCACTCTTGAATACAGGTAGGGCAAGGACAGGCTGATTGAGCCTGGCATGTTTGATCTCTAGTTTTCAAGGCTGTTCATTTTCCAGTTGGGTCTTGTTTTTGGTAAAACACAGTAAGTCACTAAAGCATGCCTTTGAAAGATATGCAGCCCCTAAGCCCCATCTTCTCTGTTTTTTTTCTCCCCACTGGACTTCTCAACCACAATAGACAGCAGCCTTCCTCCACTGTGCCCTCCCAGTATGGTGCTTTTGTCTTGGAGCCAGAAAGCCACTGATCAAGATCTCTAAAGCCATGAGCCAAAATAAACCTTCTCTCCTTCAAATTGTTTATGTTAAACATGTTGTCTCAGTGATGAAATATAGAAAGTTGGTACCTGGAGTGGGGTCATTGCTGTAACCCCACCTATGTGATTCACAAGGCTTTGAAACTTGTTTGTGTGAAAAAGCTGGAAAAGTCTGGAAAATTTGGCTAAAGAGGGACTTGAAGTTGTAGACATAGCTTGATGGACAATTCTAGATGGAGCTCAGAAAATCAAATGATAGCCATGCAGAAAGTATAACTTCGCCTGTGAGATTTCACTCTTGCTTTGGTCCAATTTTTTTCTATTCTCCTACGTCTCCCTTTTGGAATGGGAATGTTTACTCCATTCTGTTGTACTTTGAGATTATGAAACTTGTTTGATTTTTATTTATCAGGAGCTAATAGTTAAGTCTTGCATCTCAGAGAAGACTGGCATTAGACATTTGAAAAATGCTAAAGCTGTTAAGACTTTAGCACCTCTTACAGATGGCCTGGATGCATTTGCTTTTATGAGATAAACATGAGACTTTGGATATGTGGAGCACATTATAATGGTTTAAATATTAAGTGTCTAAAGTACTCATGTTCTGCAGGTTTGAGTCCCAGGGGTTGAGTCCTGGTCCAGCATGGGCAAGGTCCTGGGGTCAGTTCTTTTCCCTGAGGAAAAATATCCAGCGGATCCTAGAGCCAGCTTCCCAGGTTCCAATCTGGACTCCTCAATCCTGATTCCCAAAGCAACAGTGTTGAGAGGTGGGACCTAGACAGCTCCCTGGACCTTGAGCGCCCTGAGTGGACCATTCAGTGTTGGGGCCCAGTCAGAGAAGAAGGTCCCTTAGGCAAGCATTTTAGGGCATACTCATTTTCCTTGCTGGCTGCCACAAAGTAAGAAGCTGTGCTTTCCTCTGTGCCTTTCTGTCCTGGAGTTTCCATGCTGGTACCAGCCTACTAGAGCCTGGAACCTCTAGTACAGTGAGCCAAAATCAACTCTTCCTCCTTTCAATTATCCATGCCAGGTATGTCGTCTGAGCAAGAAAAAGCTGACTAATACAAATAGATAAGGAGATATGCAGACTGATATGTGGTCCAGCAAGCAGAGCAAACTACTGCTAGAAACTAGGTGTGGCTAGATGGGTTTTTGTTATTAAATTCTTACACTAAAATGTCATCATAAAATGGTGGAGGGTCCATACAGAAAATGTATCAGGGGCAAATAAATTTAGGAAATGGTAGTTTAATATAACTTAAGTAAGTTTAAGGGAAAATTTGTCAGAGCATTAAATATATGGACATGTGCACTGATTTTATATGCGATTGTATACACCTAACAAATTGCTATTTACCATTAAATCCACACTGAAGTTGGATGTGGTGGTATATTTTATAACCCTGTAATCTCAGCACTCTGGGAGACTGAGGCAGGAGGATCACAAGTTTGAACCCAGCCTGGGCAATATAGTAAGACACTGTCTCAAGGGAAAAAAGGACTTGAAAGCACTCCAAAGGCCACAAGCTTAATCCCCCAGTACTACAGAACAAGGGAAAGAGTAGAAAGAGGACTTTGTCCTATGACCCTCCAACTGTCAATGTCCAAGGACCCTTGGGCTTCCACTCTACCCTCGCCAGCTCATTTCACTTCAGTCCCGAGCACTTTACGTGAGCTGCTCTGAATGAGAGCAGGAACGAACAGCTCTTGCTGGAGCGCTTGGCTGTCACTCACACTCTGACCTCTTTTCAGCAGTAGAAAGGCGGTCATTAATTCCTTATCACTTTTATCAAATGAGAAAGATTTGACTTTGGGCCCTCTTTGTTTCTGAGAAGGAAATCTGGGTCTGGGTGAATTCACCTTTCTTACTGATTTTAATTGGTGATTCAGCCTTGAACATCTTGAGTTTTTAAGCAAGTTTTGATAGCTTAAGTCTACAGGAAGCAGAATCGTCAGTGTTCCATATTTGCCATGTGTTAAAGTGACATTTCAGATACCTTCCCATCTAATTTTGGTTACTTTTTGTTTGAGTTTGCACTGGCGAATGTTAACAGCGTGCGAGGGCTACGTGTGCTGAATACACTGACATTTTCCCTCCTGGAGAAAGAATAATTTTCTCCCCTTCCTGACATTCTGGCTAAGTGGTAGGCCCAGGGGTACCTAGTACCGTGTGAAACACCTTCTGATCACCTTTCTACAGTTCCTCTGCTCTCAGAATGCCTCCCTAGGAGCTTAACACCAGCTGCCCCTGAGAGTACTCTGGTAGGCAGTGGCCCAGCCACCGTGGCTAGGAGGGGCCGCAGCAAGCTGTGTGGGAGAGGAGATCGAGCCGTCAACATCACCCGTGGCAGCCCACCAGCTCAGACATGCACAGCAGGATCTATGCCAGTGACACAAAGGGGACATGCGCCAGCAGGGCTCATTGGGCACACTTCCTTTTCAAGCTATTTGCTGTACATGTTCATTCCTGGAGCTTGTGGAGAGAGAGAATTAGCAAATGGCTGCAAAGTCATCTGCTGGCCTCTGGCGCGGCGCCCTTGAGGCTCACTGAAGCGGTTATAATGCTCGATGCTATTGCTACCTGTTACACAACCAAGTCTGTGCTGGGAACACACTGTGTCCTTACTTACCCTCGCCAGGGATCTCTGTCATAGTCAGAAACCACCCAAAAATCAAAAGCCTCCCCTGAGGCATGTAATGAACATGGTTCCAATCAACCTGGCAATGATGTGCCTGTGGTCCCTTGAAATTCAAACCCAGTGAGACCCTGTATCAAATAAATAAATTTTACAGAA
>NW_004524581.1:511084-512761 GCF_000260255.1 Octodon degus | reverse complement strand
ATCCATTTAATAACCTTATATGTATATATTATATGTGTGTGTGTGTATGTATGTATGTAAAAGAAAAATGGAAAAAAGAAAAATAAAATCAGGATTCCAAACGATTAACCTAAAATTCTACATAGGTGTTAGAGATGGACAGTACATTAAACCCAGCTTCCCAAACATCAAAGCAAAATAAACAAAAGCAAAACAGCAGGAAACCACACTCGGTATAAGGTAATGTCCTTGGTGACCTCATCTTTTATGCAATCCTATCATGTAATCTTCAGTAGAAATGGCATCAGTCCTTGACACCTGGCTATTTGCAGTGCTCTCAGGCCTAAGCTCCACTGCCCAGGAGGCTCCCTCAGAGGATGGAACTTACCTCGGTTTGTCACAGAAGGTATGCTTCAGCGTTACTTTCATGGTGGCCATTTTACTTAAAAGGCTTCTGGAGTTCCACCTTCACATGGCTATCCCAAGGATCTTTTATCTCCCTCCTTTATCCCATCTGTTATCTCCCTCTCTGTGGTGCTCCTTACACTTGGCCTCACACGCAGCTGCATCCTGGGTCCTCTGCAGCAGTCAAGGCTCATTCGATCCGTAAAGGCTCTGATAGGATTCACAGTTGAGAAATCTGGACAGTTGATTAAAAATGGCAGAGTAAGACTGGCAGCAAAATACAGCCAGCCTCTCCAGGATTTGAGAATGACAGACCTGGAAAACAACAACTTGGTGAACAGGGAAAAAGCAGGTCTCTGGGGAACCCAAGGGAGAGATCAGGGAAACCAGAAACAAGAGGCTGTAGAAAGCACAACACGAAACAGTAAGTGGAGCAGTGCTGAAAGACATCCCCAGGAGGAGGACCTGTCTTAACTGACATAAGCTAAGCCAGCAGGGGTTAGCTAGTCCAGGAAGAAATAGTGGGCTGGGCCATCAGCCCTAACCCCAAGGGAAGCCCACAGCTGCAACTGCAAAAGCAGAGGGGGATTTTACTCTGAAAGTCACCACTTGACCCTGGCAGACTAGAGTTGGAAAAGAAATCCAGTATAGCACCTGCCATATTTGAGAGGCTTTCACTAGGAGCCATTTAGGAAAGGGTTCAGTGGTTAATACTGAGGTACAAACAACGATACAGTCCTTCAGGGCTTCTGGTGTCACCTTCCCACAGTAACAAGAAGAGAGATGGTCACAAGGGATGGTCACTGAGAGGGTGTGGGCTAGATACAGATGCGCCACCCGAGTAGTTTAAATTCAGGCCAGGAAAAATCCCAGGGCCTGGGCCTCCCTGGGCAGAAGGCAGGCCACCTGTGTGTGGCTTTCCAAGGGGAACAGGTCCGAAAATGCTGGCACTAAGTCCAGGGGTCTGCTTGAGCCCCAACCCCACTGCCCACATCAACATTGCACTTAGGAGTCTGTTTGCCTTTCCCTTCTGCCAACAGGGGTTAGGACGCCCTTTGGCTTTCATGGTTGCTCTATCCTGTGGCATGTGGACAGAAGGATTTCTGAAGTGGGATTGCATGCATATCACGAACCTACAGCGTATGAAGTGAGGTGGAAAGCTGTGATTTAGAGCACACAGCTGCAATTTAGAAGCTAGGAAGAAGAAGAAGAAGAAGAAGAAGAAGAAGAAGAAGAAGAAGAAGAAGAAGAAGAAGAAGAAGAAGAAGAAGAAGAAGAAGAAGAAGAAGAAGA
>NW_004524581.1:482833-510984 GCF_000260255.1 Octodon degus | reverse complement strand
GGGGGAGGGGGAGGAGAAGGAGAAGCTAGCTAAGCTATGCTAGATGAACACAGACCCTGGGAGCTACAAGAGGAACTACAGCCAGGAGTAGAACCCTTTATCTCACCCTGTATAATGGAGAAAGGCAGGATTCAGAATTCAAAAAAATGAGTGTGGAAATAAAATAAATTTTAGCAATAACTCACTCTCTGTCCCCCATATCTAGTGGATTTGAATATTGCAGACCTTGGAAAGAAAACATTCATTGAAAACAAAGGAGTTTTTTGGACCTTCTCCCCCTTTTTAAAAATTCTTAAATGGATTTTAGGAGCTTTGGGATTTTTTTTCCCTCTTTTTCTTTTTATTCTTTCCTGTTGCTTTCAACAAATTCTACTGATTTTCTTTTACCCCTTGTATGATACTTTATCTCACTCTTCTCTCCTCATCTCTTCTTCATTCCTCAAATAATTTTTTTCATTCTTTCTTCTCCACCCATTCCATCTTTACTAGTATTACTATTAAGTTTTACTAATATTTATATATTTAGTTAACTGCATTTATATTAATCTTTAGATATTTAGTTAACTCTATGATATTGCTGAATCCTTTTCTATTGTTAATTGTTGTATAACTATTGCATCTAGTAGGTATTTATTGTATGTCAGTATTTGGTCATTATCTCTAAATTATAATTATAGAATCTCCTTTCTATAATTATAGAAAGAGTGGTATAATATAGCTTCTACTGGTTCCTCTGGCATATCGAATTACAGTCTGTCTTTGAGTCTGTTATCGTTTCTTAGGTGTGTTGCTATTGCCCAAACAGCTATTAACTGGTTTTTATTGTATGCACATATCTGTTTATCTTTGTGTCATCAATAATACTATATTCTATTTCATGGGACTGGCTGTTGAGCCAATTTCACATCCTTACCCTCCCAAAATAATGCAGGTGGTTGGAATTTGAACAAAGAAAAAACACTATAGTAAGCCACTCCCAGAAAAAGCAGACTTTAAGATCTCCATGCTAGCAACAAAGTTTTTCCATCATAATAGACCTGCAAACACACACACACACACACACACACACACACACACACACACACACACACAGAAATTCGAAGAGACAAGGCAACAGAATGCCTCCCCAATTCCCCCAAACTGATCCAAGGGGCATCAAAGGGGAGGTAATCAACAGCCAAAGAGCTAAATTATATAAAATTACAAAAGAAGAGGGAAAAATAGATCAACAAATTGCTCAGCATAGCTCAAAGCTGATATAACTAAACAGATAACAGACTTAGCAAAACTATCATTGAGCTTACAGAATCCACTAATAAAAAGCTAGCTAAGCTAGACAAAAATGACCAAAAAATGAATACATTAGGCAAACAATTAAGTGTCCACGAAATTATACCAAATAGAATTCCAGGAGATTAAAAAAAATTCTATTGAAAATAACAGAGGTAAACAATGGGAAGAGTGTCAGGACTAGAAGAAAAGGCTGATGTAGGCATCCACACATTGAGAGACATCTGAAAAACAAGAGAACATTGATCCAATGGCTACTACATAATGCAAAAAAAGACTACTATAAGATTAATTTGAATTAGTGAAAAATTAGAAGACAGGGAAATTGCACAGATAAACTTCTTTTTACAGAAATAGTAGCAGAAAAATGTTTAAATATTGAAGAAAAATTCAACAGATAGATACATGAGGCACATAAAACCTCAAAAAACCAAGATCTCCAGGCTATGTCATAGTACAAAAATCTCAGAAATCCAATACAAGTGCAGAATCCTAAACACTGTTAGAGAAATATAATAAATGACATATAAAAATGCCATTAGAATTACAGTAAACTTTTGAACAAAAACTTCAAAGGCCAGGAGACTTAAAAGGATGAGTTTTCAGCACCAATAAAAAAAATTTTCAAATTTTCAGACTAGACTGGGCGTGGTGGCACATGCCTGTAATCCCAGCACTTGGGAGGCTGTAAACAGGAGAATCACTACAAGTCCAATCTAGTAGTGAGACCCTGAACACTCTGTAGACTCTTCCCTAAAACACACACACACACACACACACACACACACACACACACACACACCATGAAATCCAGACTGACATATCCTGCAAAACTATCTTTCAAAGTCAATGGGGAAAATAAAGTCTTTTCATAAAAAAGAGCACCTTTCGAGAGTTATGACAACCTAACCAGTGCTCAAAAAAATTCTCAAGGGTATCCTCAAAAAAGACAGTGAAAGGGTCCAGGGAGATGGCTCAGTAGAATAAGTGTTTGCCTGGCAAGTGCAAGGGCCTAAATTCAATCCCCGGTTCCACCAAAAAAAAAAAAAAGACAGACCAAAGATGCCAAAAACTCATAAATATACCAGGCAGGGTGAGAAGTTGAGCAGAAGGGAAAAGAAGAAATCAGCAAAAGGAGAATAATACAATGATAGGAATAAGTAAAAATCTTTTAGAAATAACTATAAGTTTCCTGATCAAAAGACAAAGATTGGCAGATTATTAAAACAAACAACAAAAAAAACAAAAGGTATGCTATGTATACAAAAACCATTTAATCAAAGAAGAAATCATAGACTAAAAATAAAAGGATAGAAAACAATATTCCATGCAACAAGAGCCCCCGGACAAATCAGAATAGTTATCCTATCCACTTTCAGATAAAGTGGAAGTCAAGCTAAAACTGATCAGAAGAGGCAAAGAAGGTCACTATGTTGGTTAAAGGAACAATTTAGCAGGAATAGATAACAATTATAAATGTATTTGCCAAACACTGGCACAGTTGACTTCATAAAACAAACACTACTGGATGTAAAAGATCAGATAACACAACAATGGTTGGAGACCTTCCTACCCAACTATCACAAATAGATAGAGCAACTAGACAAAAAAAATCAACATCCACTTTCATTTTAGTTTAGTACACAGTGGGAGAAATGGGTCCACATTCAATCTCCTGCACATGGATAGCCAGTTTTCTCAGCACCATTTGCTAAAGAAACTCTTTCTTCTAGCATATGCTTTTGGCCCCTTTATCAAATACAAGATAATTAAAGGTGCTTGAGGCTGTTTCTGCATATGCTATTCTTTTTCAGTGATTCACATCTGTTTCTCTGCCAATACCATGCTATTTCTATCAATGCAGCTTTATAATATGACTTAGAGCCTGGAACTGGAATGCCTCCTGCCTTGCTCTTGTTGCACAGGACTGCTTTTGCTATTCTACATATCCTCTGGTTCCATCTGCATTTTAGAATTCTTTTATCTAGTTTTGTGAGAAATATTGTTGGCATTTTGATCGGTATTGCAATAAATCTATACATTAATTTTAGGAATGTTGCTATTTTAACAATATTCATTCTGCCGCTCCAGGAGCAGGTTTTTTGTTTTGTTTTTTTTTTTTTTTCACTTTTCTGATGTCCCCTTGATCTTCTTTTTCCTAGTATTATAATTTTCACTGGAGTGGTTACATACACTTTTAAGTGTTTAATTTTTCTTCATTCTGGTATGAATGATTTTCCCCACTATTTATTTGTCCATGGGCTTAATATTACTGTACAGAAATACTGTTGATTTTGTACTCTGCTACATTGCAAAATTTGGTGTCTTTTGGTGGGATGTTCTGGGTTTTCTATGTAAGGTATCATGTCATCTATAAATAATAATAATGATGATAAAATATCCCTTTTATTTCTCTGGCTAATGTTCCAAGCACTATATTGAACAGGAGTATTGATCATAGAAAACTTTCCATTATTTCTGATTTTAGATAGAAAGATTTCAGCTTTTCCCATTTAATATAACATTGGCAGTAGGTTTGTCATAAAGGATTTTTATCAAATTGAGACAAGCTCCTCATATCTGTATTTCCTTCAGTGTTATTATTAACGGATGTTGGATATTTTTCAAAATCTTTCAATTTCTGCTAAGATGACCCTGCAATTTTGTCCTTGCCTTTGTTTATTCCATATAATACATTTACTGATTTGTGTATTTTGAACCACACCCACTATGCTTGGTCATGATCTCTTTAAGGACTCGTTATGTTCTGTTTGCCAGTATCCTGCTGAAGACTTTTGCATCTCAGTCCAATAAAGAGATTGGCCTGCAGTTCTCTTTTTTAGTTGTGTCCTTTGGTTTTGGAATCAAGGTAATGCTAACATTCAGGAATGACATTGAAAGTATGCCAGTTTTGCAAAAATACATAAGTGGAAATAAGAAATAAAATTACAAAGCATGCAAATGAAAGTTTAAGAATCAGAATGGGATGCAGGTATGACATAGATGTTAGAATTACAAGATAATTTTAAATAAACATAAAAACATGATAAGGGCTATAATGGGACTGGTGAGATAATTCAGTGGAGTAGGCACTTGCTTAGGCAAGCACAAGGACCAGATTTGGATCCCTGGCACTGCACACTGCACCAGCCCAACCCCAGGCACACTGAACCAGCCACCAAGACCAGCTGTGGGTGCATAGTGAGGCCCTGTTCCAAATACATTTTAAAAATGGATCTGTAACGAACAGAATAGATGACACTCAAGATATAAATACTTTAAGTAGGTAAGTGGAAAATATATAAGCCAAAGGAAATGTTGGAAATTGAAAGTGCTGTAATAGAAATGAAGAGTGCCTTTGATGAGATCCTCACTATGACAGATATGGTCAAAAACTGGTGAATTTGATAGGCCAATAGAAGCCTCAAACTGAAATACAAAAAGAATGGAAGAACAGGGGCTGGGGAGATGGCTCAGTAGAATAAGCACTTGCTTGGCAAGCGCAAGGGTCTGAGTTCAATACTTGGTTCAGAAAAAAAAAAATATATATATATATATATGTATGAAACAAAAACAAAGTAATAGAAGAACAGAACAGGCAATAACTGTGTAATTTTAAAAAGTATAACATAATGAATTACACATTCAAACTATAGACTCAAGAAGTTTAGGGAATGGCAAAAAATCAAGAAAAAGAATCTACATCTAGATTTGTCATACTCACACTGCAGGAACCAAACACAAAGACAAAATTTTGCAAGAACCCAGAGAAAAATAACTCACTAACTAGTGTGACAATGATAAAATTACAGCACACTTCATTTAAGAAACCAGGTATGCAAGAAAGTAAAATGAGAAATTTAAAGCACTTCAAAAATCAAGCGAGAGGGCTGGGGAAATGGCTCAGTAGAATAAGCACTTCCCTGGCAAGTGTAAGGGCCTGAGTTCAATCCCCAGTTCTGCCAAAAAAAAAAAAAAAAAGAAAGAAAAAAAATCAAACAAGAAAAACCTTTTATTCTATAGCTAGCAAAAGTATCCTTCAAAACTAAAGTATAAAAACTCTCTCAAACAAAAACTGAAAGGAATTAAAACAATCAACACCCAATTCCTTTTTTTTTTATTTTTGAGGAATTGGGGGTTGAACTCAGGCTCTTGCACTTGCTAGACAAGTGCTTATTCTACTGAGCTATCTCCCCAGCCCTATTCCTATTCTTCAAGAAATGGGAATTTGTTTTTTTCAGGCAAAATCAAAATAATATAGCTTAGAAGCTTTGTCTATATACACAGCACAGAAAAAAAACTAAATAAAGATAAACAAAATCTTTTCTTTTTTTTTAATTTTAAAGAGAATAAAGGATGACGGTGTGTTAGTACGGAGCTTGTGCCATTGCAGATCCAAACTTTTTAAGAACTTTGGAGGACTCTGGGTAGCCCACAGGACTCTGGCAAGCTACAGATCTGTGGGCCCAGTGTGTGCAAGCATGGGGCTTTCCTGGTGCCTGCTCCAGCCACTTAAGAACCTTGGAGAACTCTGGGTGGCCTGTAGAACTCTAATGAACTGCATCCCTTGGCCCCCAGCATAGAGGCATGGTCCAACATTTTAAAAATTTCAGAGGATTCTGGGTGGCCCAGGGGATCCTGGTGAATCCCACCAACACATAGCATATACACTGAAGTTTTGTTGAGGATTCGCCAGTCACCCCCACTAGTAGTGAGAGCCTTGGTGAGTCTTACCCTACTCCCCACTGTAGAGGAAACCTTACTGACTCACACCCCACTGCTCTCCCATCACTGCTAAGTCTGCATGATTACTGGGAGCTTCAAAAATGCCAAAATACAGGAGCAAAAGGCAATCTCAATCCTCCAGCTCACCCAGAAAAAATTCAGGAGATAAAGATATGCAAAAATTTGGAAATCACAACCTGAAATTTTTGAAACAATAGTAACTGAACTAAGGAAACAAATCCATCAGGCTATGGAAGAAATAAGATTAGATATAATCTTTCAGGTCAAAAAAGAAATAACAATCATGAAAGAATTGCTAAGCACAGCTAAAGAAGACATAGATTAAAAAAAATAGAGGAGAATAGAAAAATGATGGAAACACTGAATGAACAATAACTAGAATGCATGAAACAGATCCAAACAGATATTCAGGAAATTAAGAATTCCATTGAAAGCTGGGAAAGCTACTTGAATGAAACTGAAGCTAGATGTTCAGACTTCAAAGACAACAGTGCAGCTAATGAACATGAAAGGAAACATCTCTTAAAACTAACAATGAATCAGAAAATAACAACTTATCAGCTACAAGATGATGCAAAGAAAAATAATACAAGAATAATAGGTGTCAATGAAAAAGCAAGAGACAGCACAAATGACATAAAAAGACTATTTACAGAAGTACTAGCAGAAAATTTTCCAAACATAAGACAAGAATCTGACATAGAGTGAGGCATACAGAACTCCAAACAGCCATAATCAAAATAAATCTACACCTAGACACATAATAATGAAGATTGCAGTAATTCAGCAAAAGAATAGAGCATTAAAGCTGCTAGAAAAAAGAAACAGATCATCTGCAATGGAAAGCCCATCAGAATCATGTCAGATTTCTCAACACAAACCATTAAATTAGGAAGAACTTGGAGTGAAGTATATCAGATCCTAAAAGAAAATAATATCTAACCCAGATTGATGTACCCTGGGTTGATGCAAAACTATAAAATTCAATGGTGAGATAAGACCCTTCGATGACAAAAATAACTAAAGAAATTCATGACCACCAAATGAATTCTACAAAGAGTACTGACAGATATTCTAGAAAGAGACAGAAACAGCCACAACTTTAAGAACAGCAGAAAGGAACCTCCGAACAGAGCAAGTAATTAAAAAGAGGGGAAAAGTATGGAATCTATATCAGGAAAATAACAAAGCTAAGCCAATACATATCAGTTATAACAATCAATGTAAATGGCCTTAATTCACCAATCAAAAGAAACAGACTAGCAAAGTAGATTAAGAAACAAAATCCAACAATCTGCTGCATACAAGAAACACATTTAATTAAAAAACAAGTTCATAGACTGAAGGTTAAAGGATAGAAAACAAGTCTCCATGCCACAAGAAATCAGAGAAAGGCACGGATAGATATTCTGGTTGCTGAGAATATCAACTTCAAACCAAAATTCATTCAAAGAGATAAACAAGGTCACCACATACTTGGTAAGGGAAAACTGCAAGAGGAAGAGATAACAATTATAACTATATATGCACCCAATATAAGAGCAGCCACCTACAGAAGACAAATTTCAACAGACACGAAAAATCAAAGTGTTTAATTCAGTAACAGCACAATACACATTTTTCTCAGCTGCACATGGGACAGTCTCCAAAATAGACCTGGTTGTATCTGTCTACACTCCCACCAACAGTGGAAGAGTGTTCCTTTTTTCCCACAACCTCTCCAGTATTTGTTATTAGTTGATTTCTTTATGATAGCCATTCTTTCTGGGGTGAGATGGAATCTTAATGTTGCATTTCTTGAATGACCAGTGCTGTTGAATATTTTTTTCATGTATTTCTTTGCCATTTGTATTTCTTACTTTGAAAAGTGTGGATTCATCTCAGGTGCCCATTTTTGGGTTGGATCTTTGCATTTTTAGGGCCTCATTTTTTTAGTTCTTCATAGACTCTAGAAAAAAGTCCTTTGTCTGAATGACTGTTGGTTGATTTTTTTCCCGAGTTTTGGATCTTTTTTTTCTCTCTGTTGGTGATTTCTTTTGATATACAAAATCTTTTCAATGAGATCCCAGTTGTTGATTCTTTGAAGTTTTTCCCATGCAATTTGGGTTTTGTTCATGAACTCTCTGTCTACCCTGTCATCAAGAAATGCACCTACTTTCCCTTTCAGTAGATTGTGTTTCTGTTTTAATGTTTATACTGTTAATCCATTTTTAATTAGTTAGTGAATGGTGATAGATGTGGACCTAGTTTTAGTTTTCAGCATGTGGAAATCCAGTTTTTCCAGCACCATTTGTTGAAGAGGCTATTTTCTTTCCAGTAAACATCTTTGGCCCTTTGTCAAAGATAAGGTGACTGAGTGCATTTGTAGTTGTGTCTGCATCTTCTAATCTGTTCCACTGATCCTCAGATTATTTTATTTTTTCTTTTTCTTTTTTCCAGTAATATGTTGATTTTATCGCAGTAGTTTTGTAGTATAATTTCAAGTCAGGCATTGTGTTGCCTCCTGGGTTACCTTTGTTGCTAAGGATTGCCTTTTGTATTCTATGTCTTTTCTGATTCCAAATGAATTTTAGGAATGTATTCTCTAGATCTGTGAGATATTCTGGTGGTATTTTTGATCAGTATTACATTAAATTTTTATAACAGTTTTGGGAGTACAGCAATTTTCACAATGTTGGTTCTTCCTATCCAGGAACAAGGAATATCTTTCCATTTTCTGAAATCCTCTTTGATTTCTTTATTCAGAGTAGTGTAATTTTCATCGTATAGATCTTTTACTTCTTTTGTCAGACTAATTACTAAGTATTTCATTTTTTTGGATGCTAAATGTGTTGCTTCTCTAATTTCTCTCAGTGAGTTTCTTGTTTATGTAGAGACATGCTATTGGTTTTTGGGTGTTGACTTTGTTGTATTGTGCTACACTAGTGCATTTGTTTATTAATGCTAGGAGTCTCATGGTTTTTTTTAGGACTTCCATGTAGAGTATCATGTTATCTGCAAATAATGACAATTTAACCTCTTCCTTTCCTTTTTTTTTTTTTTTTTTTTTTTTTTGGCACCGGGGATTGAACTCAGGGCCTTGTGCTTCCCAGGGAAGCACTTATTCCACTGAGCCATCTCCCCAGCCCAATTTTTATTCCTTTTATTTTTCTCTCTTGTCTAATTGCTCTGGCTAATGTTTCCAGAACTATATTGAATAGGAGTGGTGATAGTGGACATCCTTGTCTTCTACCTGATTTTATGGTAAAAGCTTTCAGTTTTTCACCACTTAGAATGATGTTGACTGTTGGTTCCTCATAGGTGACTTTTATCAGATTGAGGCAAAAATAATCTATTCCAATTTTCTGTATGGTTTTTACCATCAATGAGTGTTGGGCTTTGTCAAAAGCTTTTGCATATGAGATGATCATGTGGTTTTTTTTATTGTTGTTTTTGGCTTTATGATATGGTTTATCACATTTATAGATTTGTTTATGTTAAAAGTCCCTGTATCGCTGGGATAAATCCAACCTGGTCATGGTGTATAATCTTCTGGATGATTTGTTGCATTCTATTTGCTAGTATTTTATTGAGCATTTTTGCATCTATATTTATTAGGGAGATTGGCCTATAGTTCTCTTTGCTGGTTGGGTCTCTGTCTGGTTTTGATATCAATGTGATACTTAGCTCCAGAAATGATTTAGGGATAACTGCTTCCTTCTCAATTTCATTGAAGAGTTTGAGTATTATAGTTAAATATTCTCTAAAGTTCTGGTAGAATCCATCTGTGAATCTATCAGGGCCTGAACTTTTCTTTGTCAGTAAGGTTTTCTTTTTAAATCACATTTTCTGTTTCATTAACTGATATTGGGTTATTTAGAAGTTTTATATCTTTTGGATTCAGTTTTTGTAATTCGTACCTATCTAGGAATCTGTCCATTTCTTCTATGTTTTCCATCCTATGAGAGTAAAGATTTTTGAAGTAGGTATTGATGATCTTCTGAGTTTCCACACAATCTGTAATAATTTCATGCTTTTCATTCCTTATTGCTTGAATTTGAACTTTTTTTAAAAGTGTTTGGTTGTTGCAGGGTCTCATCACGCAGCTCGGGCTCATGGTGATCCTCCTGCTTTCAACCTTCCCAGTGCTGGGATTACAGGTATGTGCCGCTACATCCAGACTCTGGCCAGCTCAGTCAGCCCAGGGCCAGCCTGGAGCAGCATGTGGTGTTAGGGATCAAACCGCAGTCTCAGCACTTGCCTAAGCAGGTATTTTAGTTCACTGAGCTATCTTGCTGGTCCCCAGAATTTGAGCTTTTTTTAAAAAAAATTTTTGATGAGTTTGCATAGGGGTTTATCGATATTACCTAATCTTTCAAAGAACCACTGTAATTCATTAATTCTTTGTATTTTTTTGTCTCAATTGCATTAACTTCTTCTCTAATCTTTATGATTTCCTCCCTTCTTTGGGTTTTCTTACACTTTTCCAGAACCTTGAGGTGTAGCATTAGGGTATTTATTTGTTCTTATTTTGTTTTCCTAATGTGAGAGTTCATTACTATAAATTTCCCTTTGAGTACTCTTTCCAGTGCATCTCACACATTCTAGTAAGTTGTGTTTGAATTTCATTGGATTGTACATATTGCTTAATTTTTTTAAAATTTCATCTGTGACCCATTGTTTTTCAGCATGGTGTTATTTTTCATGTATTTATGTATTTTTTGTAGCTTCTTTTGTCATTAATTTCTAGTTTTATTGCTCTATGGCCAGATAATATGCACAGAATAATTTCCATTCCCTTTCATTTACTCAAGCATGTTTTATGGACTAGTATGGGTCCATTTTAGGGAAAATCCTATATGCAGCTGAAAACAATGTGCATTCAGATGTTGCTGAGTAGAACAGTATAATTGTCTACTAAGTACAGTTGTTCAAAGGTTTGGTTCAATTCTGCTCTCTTTGCTAATTTTTTGCCTAGTTGATATATCTCTTTGAGACAATGGGGTGCTAAGATCCCCATTACAATTGTTATGTTTTTTTGTTTTGTTTTGTTTTTTTACTTTTTAATGTCTTTTAAAGTTTATCTTATATAGTTGGGTGCTCCCATATTTATTGCAGACATATTTATGATTGAAACTGTCTCATTGCTATTTGTTTCTCAATAAAATTAATAAAAAAGGAAATATATATATATATATATATATATATATATATATATGAGTTAGGATAGATACACAGCTACTTTCTCTTAGTTCACTGAGAATAAAAGTTTGTACTAATATTGTTTAGACAAGAGATCATGTCTGCATCTTGTCCTGTGAATAACTGCTATGAAGACAATGATATGCAATGTGTTAATTATTGTCAATGTCCTACTAACCTGCTTTAAAACTGTTTCATTGCTATTTTCTTTTTTCTCATTAAAATGAATAAAAATTTCAAGATAACATTTTTTAAAAAACAAAATAGAATTTATCAGATATAGTTGGGTGCTCCCATATTTATTGCAAACATATTTATGATTGCTGTGTTCCCTCTGAATTTTTCCCTAACAAGTATGTAGTGATCTTCTTTATCTCATTTGATCATTCTTGGTTTGAAGTTCACATTGTCTAAAAACAGAACAGCTACTCCTACTTTCTTCTGAGTTACTGGCCCATGTGATATTGTTTTCCACACTTTAACTTTCAGCCTATGAATTTCCTTTTGAGTTAAATGTGTTTCTTGTATATGGCATATTCTTGGATTTTCTTTCTTGATCCACTCTGCCAGTCTATTTCTTTTAATTGGTGAATGGAGGCCATTTATATTGATGGCTATAACTGATACATATTGGCTTATCCTTGTCATGTTATTTTCCTGCTGCTGGTTCCCTACTTTTCCCATGTGTTTAATTGCTTTCCTCATTTGGTGATTTCTTTCTATTGTTATTCTTGGAATTGTGGTCATTTTTATCTCTGTGTAGAGTATCATTCAGTACTCTTCATAGAGTTTGTAAGGTGGTCATGAATATCTTTAGTTGTTCTTTGTCATGGAAGCATTTTACTTCTCTATTAATTTTGCAAGATAGTTTTGCAAGGTAAATCAATCTGGATTTGAAGTTGTTTTCTTTCAGGACTTGAAATACTTCATTCCAATCTCTTCTTGATGATTTGTGTTGAGAAGCCTCCTGTGATTCTGATGGGTTTTGTTTTATAGGTGATCTTTTTTTTCTCTAACAGTTTTTGCTATAATGTTCTTGTATGGAATTTCTGGGATCTTGATTACTATATGTCTAGGTGTAGATTTATTTTGGTTTATATTAAAATTGTAGTTTTATATTCCTCTCTTAACTGTATGTCAGATTCTTTCCTGTGCTTGGGAAGTCTTCTGGATTACTTATGCAAATAGGCTTTTTACATCGTTTGTGTTGACTCCTTTTTCATTAACATCTGTCAGTCTTTTTTTATTTTTATTTATTTCTTGTGTATTTAGTACAGGGTTGACAGAATCTCACTACACAGATCAGACTCATAGATCCTCCTGTTTTCAGCCTCCCAAGCACTGGGATCACAGGCGCATGCCACTATGCCTAGTCAGTCTGTCAGTCTTATGTTGTTCATCTTTGCCTCTTTGTGTAGGTGCTGAAATATTATTTCCTGCTTTCTTGTTATTTTTAAGAGATCTTTCCTTTTGCGGTCACTAGCTGCAATGATATCTTTAAGGTCTGCAAGTCTACCTTCAGGTTCATTCAAATAGTTTTGCCAGCTTTTAATGGAATTTTTGATTTCCTGAATATAACTCTGAACCTGTTTCATGTGTTGTTTCTTTCCTGTATTGTTAATTTAAGAATTTGCATCATTTTCTCTTTTTTCCATCATTTTTCTATGTTCCCCTACTTTTTTAATCAAAACATTAGGTATTCTCAGTAATTCTTTCATTATGTATATGAAAGGACATTGACAATTATATATATATATATATATATATATATATATATATATATGTGTGTTACTGTCATTTATATTTGTACCTGAGAGATTGTTTCCAATCTGATTTCCTTTATACCATCTGGAGTTGTTTCTTTTCTTCAGGTGCAATCATTTCACAGATTTCAACTGTGTAACTCCCAATTGATTCTATGCTGATGCCTCCTGGGCTTGTTCTGTGTGAGCTTGGGAACCTGAGATTGCATTTTGCCCCTTCACCTTTTCTATTTCAGAAAGAACTCTTTATTTTGATTTCTGTGATAGTCCTTGTGAAATTTTGATAGTTGGTAGCTCCATCACTACTATCATGGCCTCTCTAGGAAGCATCTGTTCTTCAGGGACATCTCCTGTGTGTCAAAAATTTTTGCTTTGTTTCTGTCTCAACATCCTGCATTTCCAATTAATTGAGAGTGGGATGTTGGTTTCCATCTGGCACTGTCCTTCCTCTTTAGATGTAGGGCTGTGGCGAGGTTATTAGCCCAGCACTTCCCAATATTGAAATCTAAGGGAGAATAAGTAGCTAAAACAGATCTTATATCCTTGTTACAGTAGTACAATTAGCAATAATAATAACATCAAGCAAAACTGAAATTGATACTTCGGTAACTATTGGTTTTGTAATTTAGATCAGAGGAGCAAAGTCTAGTTATATAATGGAACAAATCATAAATTAGAAATTTGTATGCAAAATGTTTCCTCTCATTAGAGTTGACTTACCCTGTGTTCCTCTGGCCAGGCCAATTGTCAGATTCTAGGTGCTTCACTTCATGTAGGGTTATGGGTTATGGTTCTGAGCACCTCAGTGTAGGTCCTGGAGGAATGGGCTGGGTAACTAGATTCCTTAGGCCAAGCTGTTCAAAACCTTTTATTTTTCTTATTCTTAGTTAACATAGGAGGCAACTACTTTTTAAAAGTTATAACAGTAACAACATATTAGGTGATTATGGCACATGAATAAGATAAATGAGTAATAGCAATGTTATAAAAGCATCAGGAAGGAAGAACTGAGACTACATTATGTATTTGGTACAGGGTCTCACTACACAGCTTGGACTCATAGTGATCCTGTTTTCAGCCTCCCCAGAGCTGGGATTACAGGCATGCAACACCTCATGCCATCTTGGGGGCTGGCTCAGCAAGTCAGGGGGCAGCACCAGTATGACATATGGTGCCAGAGACAAATCCTGCTCCCTGTGCTTGCCTCAGTAGGTGCTTAGTCTGCTGAGCCATCTTGCTAGCCCCGAGACTACCTTATTATACAGCACCTGCACTACACTCCAGTCTTAGCTTAGGTGTGTATATTATAAATGTATATCACAAACTCTAGAGAACTAACAGAGATCACTACTAAGCAGTTCTGAGCAGAACTCAGGCATGTCACTCCTGGGTAGATTAATTTAATACTTTACTTAGAGAAGTCCTTGAGTTGTTCTGTCCTTCTTGAGTACTCCTCTCCCTTCTTCTGATAAACTAAATAAATATGGGCCTCCCAGAGAAGGTTTTGGTCTTAGCCCTGAGAGAATCTTGAATTCTGTAAGAGGGCTTTGATCCCTCTGAAGCCCTGAAATCATCCCATTTGCTTCTCTTATTTAGCATTCACCACACACTCCTTGGAAGGTTTCAGACCTGATCATCCTGCAATAACTAAGGGATACTATTAACCCAATAGGGAACCATTACGTGCTTTTATTCCCTTTTTTTCTGGCTAGGTTTCACTATTTGCTCAAGCTGAACTTGAAGTCCTAGTATGAAGTGATCCATCTGAGCCTCCTAAGAGGCTAGGTATACAGATATGTACCACCTCGTGTGGCTTAAACAGTGTATATACACGTGTGCCTACATGTATATGTGCGTGTGTGCGCGTGCGCGCGCGCGCACACACACACACACACACACGTAAATTTTGGTGATACTGGGGATTAAACCCAGGGCCTTGGTGCTAGGCAAGTGCTCTTCTACTGAGGAACATCCTTAGGGCTTTTTGAGATAGGGTCTGCCTAAATTGTCAGGCTGGCCTTAAATTCATGTTCTTCCTACCTCAGTCTCTCAAGTAGCTGGAACTACAGATGTATGTCACTGAGCCTGGCCTGCCTTAAGTATTTTTTATAAAGAAATATAACTAGCATACTGAAGTGAAAATGGAGTATAAAATGTGTAAAACTGGAGGAAGGCAGAAAAGGAGGTCACAGACTGTTGAGGACCAGACATGATAGGCACAGACTGGCAGGGGCCACGCTATGTGGCCTAAGCCCCGCAGGCCCAAGGCCTCTGTTGACTTTTACAGGAAACAGATGTTTCTCTGGCTGTGCAGGGAAAGTCCATAATTACAGTCTCTCAAGACAATTTCACCTCTGCAGAGGACAATACCAAAAAATGCAGGCATCCAGGTATGGGAAAGGCCCTCTGCGAGGCTAAGCTTGTTTCCATGCTACCACCCTGTCCTACTGCAGCTGCCGTTCCAAGAGAAGCTCCCATCCTTCAAGGCCCACCACAGAGACTGGTAAGCCAGTTCACTAGAGGCAAACTCCTCCCAGTCCCCCTGGCACCCTGGATTTGTCTTTATTTCTTGATGTATCCCCTCAGGTATCTGGGGTCTGATCAGCCCCTGGCATAGAAAAAAAAAGTAACAAATAGAAAAAGTTACAAACATGGTTAATACTCACTCAATGATGTTGGCCATCACTTCAATTTTGAAAGGTCCCTGTAATGACAAGGATCATTTTATTTCCTTCTAATTTATACTCTGAATTAGGAGACAGGTTAAATATTTTAAGGTACCAACAAGTAGAATACCAAATCAAGAGTCTTGATTTGTTCAAAGTAAGGTTCTTCACCATCAGAAGCAAAAGACAAAGGACACTAATATCAAGTCCTTCAAGTAGCATGTTTCCCAGTTAATTAAAAATTTGTTTGACTTTTGGTATGGTGGTTAAGGCTGGCATATCTTGTCATTTTAAGTATTTATCACTTTATGAAATATAGTAATAGCTTGGTTTATCAACATTTCTATTTGTAAACAATTCAGTTCACAAACAAGTGTTTGGCAAAATGTTGCTTCTATTTGCAAATGCACATCAGATGACAAATAGAAGAGCCATCTTCTCCATACAAACAAAACAGTCATCTTCTCCAAAATAGTAAAATAAAATTAAAAATTGTAAATAAATGATCAGTTTTGCTAATGTGCTTGTGATACAAATGCAACACACAATAGCAACTGGCAAAATCCTCTTGTACCTCATGGTGTGAATTCTGAGGTCCTCAGATCACAGCAGCTGTCACGCTGTTCCCCTCACAGGAAGATTCCTCTTCCTACGGATACTGATGGCAGTTTGTGGAAGGGTCTTAGCTACCTTCTTGTCACTGGGACACAATACCTGGCACCAACGACTTAAAGAAGGAGCGGTTTATTCTGGCTGTTTCAGTTCACAGTAGACTGGTTTCAAGGCAGAACAGAGAAGAAACAGCTGGCACAGAGGCAGAAGGCAGGAAGATCAGATTTCCAGACCACACCCACAGTGACCTACCTCCTCTGCCCAGGCCTTGCCTCCCAGCCATCAATTCAGCAGCAGACTAATCCTCTGAGGAGTATCACACCCCAGTGGTCTGATCACCTCTCTAGAGCCCACTCATGCGCACAGGAGGCCCAGGGGACGTCTAGATACAGGCCAGGACAGAAAGCGACCTGTAGTGGAGGCTGTGGGGGTGACTTGAGGTCCAATTGGACTTGCAGCACTTACCAGCTACAGCTTGTCCCAGGCAAGTTATTTAACACATCTGAGCTGCTCTGGGTGATCCACATGAATAATGGGGCTAATAACTACACCCTGTGGTTGTGTGAGGGTTTCCAGACTGATACATAAATGAAGGAAGTAAATTGAAGCTACTGTCTAGGGGTGTATAGCTTATTATCAACTGTAATGCAGTTTCCAAAAATACCAGTTATCTCTTTTCTCTGAGGTTTACACATGAGAAAAGCCGCAGGAGACAAGAATTCACATCAATTCAGGCAGGCAGGCCCGGGAATAATCAGTGAGTGAATTTCCTAGAATGTATCAAGCACGTAAACTCATAGTCATGATTTTTAAAATGTAATTATTTTATCTCAGTTATAAAAACCCTCGAATCTTATTTTTAGAGAATTCATTTGCGCTTACCTCCCCTTCCAAAATGCAGCACTTGGGCCAGTTAGTCACGGAAAACTGCAGCAGTTAAATGTGGACCTCCCTAGAACTCTGCTCTCTTTGGTCTTTGGGCCACAGCACACCACATCCCTCCGCCTGCCCCAGGATTTCCAAGCTCCATGTAGGGTTGCTTAATTTCACAACTCCAGTTTGTGGTACCAGAGATTGAACCGAGGGGTGCTCCACTAAGCTACATTCCCTGCCCCTTTCATTTTTTATTTGAAAAGTAGGTCTTGCTAATTGCCGAGACTGCCTCAAATTTCCTATCTTTCCACTTCAGCCTCCCCAGCAGCCTAGAGTACAGATGTGTATCACCGTGCCTGGCTAACACCTTCCTTTTTCACACCCAGAACACAATCATCTGTTTTTCTCTTTAAAGAGCTTCTGTTACCACTGACTGTCCAAGTGCTGTCACACTGTTTTTTGCTGCAGATTTGTACTTTCCCTTCTACCAACCCCAGAAAAACAGTGACTTGTTTGAGAACTGGAGAATTCCAAACTTTTTACAAATACGGTTTATGGTTTGAACTAATCTACAATTCTTCTCAGTGAGAAAATACAATCTGTACAAGTAACTACAGTAAGGGTACTTCTAAGAAATCTCAAGGAAAAAGTAAGTGGACTTACTATGGCTCCATGGCAAACCCAGCGAACAAACCTTGCAACTCCACTTTCAGTCTTGTTTTTATGACTTTTGTGAAGAATGTGAACACATTAGCAACAACAGCCATTTATTTGAAGTACTGGTTTTTATTAAAAAGTGCATATTGATTAATTTAGGATCTAGGTAAGCTGTAAGGTATCAGTATACTCTCTGGAATAATAACTTTACAAAGATTTAAAACAAACAAAATTTTAAAAGCTGTTTTATTTCCTTCACCATTATTGTTTTACAATACAAATATCACTTTGTGAATACACAAAAAACCCTACAGTAGATAATTCTGCTGCACATAAAATACAGAATGGATATATATACTTCTTCATTCTTAAAAAACTATTTTGTTCTCCACATTGGCAAGTATAGAATAGAATACTTCCCCAAACATACATATGTTAGGAGTAAAACTTAGAGTTACATGCAGTTTCTGCATAAATATATTTTAAAGCAATAGATCTCTTTTGTTGTTGACCAACAAAATTGTCATGAGAGTATGGATAACTAATTTGTAGCTTTCAAGTTTTAGGTAAAGTGATCATTTTCAAAACTCTCTTTTAAAAAAAGATATTCATGGCTGTTTTCATAGAGCAGTTAAAATCAAATTACCAAACAGATGATAAAGTAACTGAAGTGGTGCACGTCATTTCTGCCTGCTCACGGTGCGTGAACAAGCTCGGACTCTCTAATTAGTTCACCCTTTAATTCAAAGCAATTTTAAAACCATAAGCAGCCTTCTGATTTAATTTAGCTATAAATGCAAAATTTATTAGTGTATACATACATGTATATTTTTGTGGAATACTTTATTTTAAATAAAACATTTACGATTGCCTACGGACCATACAATCAAGACAAGAAAGGCACTAGAAACATAGACACATTTCTCTCCCAAGAAGCATTTTACATTTTAACTCTCTTCTCTCTGACATGTAAAAATCTTTAAATTTGGTTTTCATAACATCATTTTGAAAAATAAAGTTAGGAAATACTTAGAAAATCACTTTGTAACAGAAGTTTTTTTTTTTCTTTTTGACACACTGTCTCTGTTGATTTTACAAAATCCAAAGTTACCAAACCTCTCTGTGTCTGTCATTTTTATTTGAACATTGGTGCAACAGGCAGGAAGATTTCAGAATCGAACCTCATTCAGGTACTTAGAAACATTCATAGAGACATTTGCTAGAAAATGGCTTACAGCCCAATCTTTGGGGCAAGAGATATGAAAAGTATGTTTTCCCAAGAAAATAATACGCTTTATTTCCAGATGTGACTGGAAAGACCAGAACTTATATAAAAGCTTTATACTGTTGCTTCATATACAAAGGAACATGGTAGCTGTGGGTAATGTAAATCCCAAACTTAGGAACAGAAAATGTAGGTTAAATTTTCTTTATTGTTGTCCAACGCAAGTCCTTTGGAGAGAAAAAAAAGATCACAGTGCTGACCAGGTAACTCAATAGGTTAAGTCAAGGTAACTGTTGAAAGATAATAGAATCAGGGAGGTGTTTATTTTATGGCATCTTCTCTCGTGGAGTTCTTAGCACTTCGGACAGTTCCTCAGTCTCCCACTTTGTACAGCTGTTATGTGTCGTTCACCAAGCGGCTGTATTTAACTTGCTTACCGAGGTGGACTGTGGGCCAGGGAAAGGGCCAGTGATAAGATCGAGGTACGATTCCTTGGACGTTCTTTTCAAAGTACTGGAACGGCCTGTACCACCACACCCTGGCCAGGAGGTTCATCTGGGAAGCTTCCTTTAGCACCTAAAATACCACACATACACATTTTTCTCACTTTTTTTTTTTTTTTTGCTTTAATTTCAAATATTTTCTATGTTAAAATTCACAAGGGACCTCACATAGGACCATGGCCATCTGCATGACCCATGCACTCTCAGCTTGTTATCCCATCCTCTACGTAATTGCAAGCTGGGCCACACCCAAGAAGTCAGCTAAATAACCGCTATTCTGGCAAGAAAACATGTGGCTTGCTCATCTATCATCCATCAAAAATACCCACTTATCTTGTCATTCACTCTTCTACAGAGAAAACAGAAAGGCACTTTTAAGCTGGTGATGGGCCCAGAGTAATAAGAGGGTAGGGATATAAATGAATTAATGGGAAGACAGAGCTTAGGACAATGGCAGTGTGGTACTTGCTTTAGAAGGAAACAAGCTCCTCCCCCAAATACTGGGGATTGAGCACAGGACATGACACCACTGTGCTATATCCATAACCCTTTTATTTTGATATAACAAATTTTCACTAGGTTGCTCCAGCTGGATTCTAACTTGTGATCCTCCAATCTCAGCCTCCCAAGTAGCTGAGATTATACCACCATGGATGTATGCCACCATGCCCAGCTTCTATGTCATTATATGAACACACACTTTCATCAGTATCACAAGAGACAGAAAAATCTTGGCTGACTTCCCCTCAGGAAAGCAAAGTTTAAGACATTTGTAGATTTTTTGCTCCTCTCCTGTCCTCTCTCCTGCCCAAGGCAGCAGTACTATTCAGGAACACTAGAAGCTAAAGGGGGAAATCTTACTTGCTGATTGGCCATAGTGTGATACCACCAGAAGAGTCTTGTGGTGATGTAATATGCCACCACCACGTCCACAGTGTAGTGGTCATGTGCTAAGAGAATACAGAAGATTCCAATGACGCTGAGAAGCCAGCAAATCCAGTGGTACCACCAGAGTCGTCGAGGGGAATCTGAAAAGGAGAGAAATTTGCAATAATCCCATGAGTCACAACATTAAAGTACTCAAATGTGCTTCTGTCGCATACACTACTTCTGAGTTCAACTTCTTTAGATCTTTCCTTCTGAAAACAAATCTCTTGCACTAGTAAATATCTGTAATGAACATTACAAAGTCTTTCTATAAAGTGATTTCACTGGCAATAGTAATTCCTATTTGGTTATTATAGTAAATCTTTGACTTATGAACATTCACGTTGCAAACTCTCACAGGTACCAATGGGCCTCACATTGCAAGCATTCACAGATGTGAACAAATCGAGGAAGTAGCTCACATGGCTGCCAGATGCTGCTACAGTCATGCTGCTGTGTACTTACTGTACAAGGTGGCAATGTACAACAGTGTGGTGCTCAGTCGGAGCCCAGGATCTCCAGAAGCAAGAGGAAAAGTGGTGGTGATGGGAAGGGGATTGTAGGAAGCTCAAAGCAATATACAGCGTATATTTGTGTCAAAGGTGCATAAGACTCACTTTGATGGACTTATGAATGAATCCAACTTAGCAACTTTCCCAGAATGGAGGTCATTCATAAGTTGGATTCATGCAATCACAAATACAGTTTACAAGATGAATCTAATCAAAAATGTATTCATTCTAAAAATCTATTCATTGGCATTTAATTAAATTCATCTCCTCATCACCTGGGCAGAATGCGTGACACCAGTGATAGCGAACCTTTGGGAGGTCAAGTGCCCTAAGTGCTGCCCCAAGCCCATTTACTGATCACAGGGCCAGCGCTGCAATTAAACCTCACTACTGAGGTTTTGGTTCAGAAATAAACAACTACTGATTGACGCTTGGCTGTTGGGCTGACATGGCTCGTGTGCTGACGGGACATCTCTGTGTGCCTGCTTGGCACATGTGCCAGAGGCTGGCCACCACCGCTTGCTACGACATACTTACTGGCCCATAGATCTTTATACACAGACTAAGAAATTATCTTGATTTCTTTTTTATTTACTTTCCAAGTTCTGCAACTATCAAATGCAAATATGTTGAGGTCAAATGCTTGGAAACGCCAGGTCAAAAGTCTCCCGAAAGGAGACTGTCAGCTCTTTACCTGTATCCTCACCTGGACAGGCACGAGGGGGAAACACTGTGAAAAGCCTATTAATGCAAGCCTTTCTACACTGCTTCTCCATGGGGAGGGAATTCAAGAGTCTGGAATTTAAGACAGAAGTTTGAATGGACCTGGCCTCACACCATAGGAGACAGTCCACAACATCCCAAGAAGTCCAAGAACCACTCAGTCATTGTCATTCAATCAATACTCTCTGAGCAGTATAGCAGGGACAGGGGCTGCTGTATCTTGATCAATGAACAAAGTGGGCAGAGTCTGCCTATGTGGGGAGAGTCTCTCTAAGAGGGAAGAGACAAGACTGTGATCATGATCAATAATTTGTGTACCATCATTAGGGGTAGTAAAGGCTGTGGAAAAGTAACAGTAGGTAAGCAGGGTAAGTGCTTCAGAAGCAGAAGTGAAGGGTTATCTGCAAATTTAGAGCACAGTGAAGGCGGGAGTACAACCTAGTAATGCCTGTACTTGATATTTAATAACACATTAGCAACTATTATTATTTCTGTGCAGCTGCATTCATAAAGACTTAAGTTAAACATTCTTCCCAGAGTCACAGAACTAGCAGATGATAACATTAAGATTCAAACTCAGATTTTGTGATCCAAGGCCTCTGTGTTTCCCAATATAACACAATGCCTTAATGGCAAGAGGCAGAAGCCCTGACACGATGAAAGGATTTCAAGTGTCAACCAGCTGGGGTGGGGAGCCACCTACTCGGCCAGCATCTGGCCTCCGTGGTTCCCATTCTCCACATCTGGTTACGTCCAGTACAATCTCTACATGGTGGCTGTGGATGCTTAGGAAGCAACGCAAGAATTTACTCTACCTGATTACATACTAACTTCAAGTAGAACATCTCTACTTTCTCTTTCTCATTGTCCTCTGGATCATTTCCTCTTCTCTGTCCCAGTATCTTGTTTCTAAGGACAGAACTGTGCTTTTATCCACTCTGCCACCTCTCTCTTCTACCCCATAATCTCTCCATGTTATCTGTTAACTCTTCTTTATTAATCTCTCTCAGTATGCTTCATTTCTTTCCATCCCTGATGCTACCATGATAGTCCAAGCCATTACCCTCTCTTTCTTTCGTTATAGCAGCAGCCAGTCCCCACCTTCCTCCGGGACAGGCTTGTCCCGTTCCAGCTTAACACACAAGCTGCTGCAAGAGTATGTTCTCTAAAGAGCAAATACAGTGACCTTGCTCTATGGGTCCTACACTGCAGCAGGCACCTCCATCCAGGAGAGGGAAGCTCAGACTTCTATGTAGCTTGGAAAAACCTCCCTGATCTCATTACTGCTTACCAGTGCAGTCTTATTTCTCATCATTACTCCCACTCTGAATTCCACCACAGAAATGACTGGAGTGCCAGATGCCCCCAAGACACCTCCAGATTGCAACATGCATCCCTCCTCTATGAAAGCTCTTCTTGAGAACTGCTTGTCTAACACTTACTAGACCGGTCCCAAGAGTAAAGTGTAGTACTAAGGACAGCTGGATTTTCTGTAAGTAGAGAAATGAGTAAGTAATCTGTAGCTCAATTATGCTACTGACATACTAACAGCAGTTAAAAGGAATGAAAAAGTCTCCATGTCAAAGCCATAGTTTGCAATAAAGAGAGAAAGAAAAATATACATAGCCTGATGCTATTTATATAAAATTTCAAAGTCACAAATCAATAATACAGAAACATGAGGAAATGATATGAGAAAAATCAGTGAATGAGAATGACAAAGGTTTAATCATATGCTGTATTGTACTTTTTTTCCTTTTAAAAGGGTTAACTGAAGCAAATATGGAAAAATGCTAACATATTTTAAATTTGAACAGTGATATGTGCATCTGTAACACTTTTTGCTTCATAGAAGTATCTTAAGTACTTTTCTTCAAGCGAACTTCCTATGTAGTCTGTCTCAGCCCTGAGCCTTGGGAGACCCTTCGGAGGGCGGATGCATCCTCTGACCTGTGTGGTATCCTCAGCACTGAGCACGCTGAGGAAAAAGTGGCTGCTCAGTTCAACATGCAACCTTCCAATTGGGCCTGACCCTGGACTCTGAGTCCTTATGGCTTTCTGCTGCCTGCTTACAGCAGCTGTGTCCCTGGCTTGGACACCTCTGCACGCTCTGCTGGAACTGCCTCCACCACAGCACTGTCAGGCACAAGAAACCTCTCCAGCAGCATAGGTACATCCCTCTGCCATTGCCCCAGAAGTACACTGCATCCCAGCCTGACCAGATGCGGGTGCCAGACTCTGCATTTTCTAGACTGGCTTCAGCAGACTTTCCATGAAATGTGGTGTGCCCAAGGTCCCAAGGACCCTGGAAAATGGCAAGTGAGGAAACTGTAACAGAGAACTGTTTCAGACTTACACTCTTTGATAAATAGGTAGGTAAGTGTTAGCATGACCGTGTGCCCGCTGTACAGATAGTCCCCACACATGTTGTGAGAGCCGGTGATAGACAAGCCACCTCCAGCAATCAGCTTCATTATTCTCCGGACTTGGGCTTCCCAGTCACCAAAAAGCTGGCAAGAAAGGAGAAAATAAAATCATTACTCACATGAGAGTATCTAGAATTAGACTTTATTAAGACACACAAAGCCCCTGCCATGAAGCTGACCCACTCAGGGCTTACCATTCTGCAGTCAGTCCCTGGAAACAATATGTCCAGCAGGTGAAGAATCTGGCTCTGGAACTTTCCCTACAGGTCAGCATGTTTTCTAGTGCATTTTAGCAGATGTTTACCTAATTTTTAAAAATTATATGGCAGAGAAAAACTAATGGGCCTAAATGATTTACCAAACATTTGCTCTGGAAAAACAAAATTTAATTGTCCAGGGAAAAAAATCAGAGATATATTTTTGGCATGTTTGGCCTAATGGACAGTTGTCCTACCAATTTAGCTAAAGCATCAGGCTGGAAGAATGAAACACATGAAAAAAAGTGAAGTGGGATGCACCATCATTCTTCTAAATTAAAGGGCACTACATGAGGCTCATCTACGTGTCTCTGACATAAATAAGGCTGTGAAGCTGAGGCCGAGCCCTGAGAAGGGACACACCAGGATCAAGGGGAGGAGAGTTTCTGCCAATGAGGACACAGGAATGCGGCTGGAGGGACCTGCCTGCCGCGCCTTACATTGGCTCGGCCACTGAGATGTGTAAATATTGGCATTTTATGCCTGTCAGCACCCTAAGTTCTAGTTGACAAATTTAATCACCACACTGCTTTTCAACATCTAGCTCCCAATATTCTAGCTTTGGGAAAAACACATTTTATTCAAATTGTCCATTATGAAAAGCCATTCCCAAGGTTTCTAGGTAAGCATGATCTGTGGCACTGATCACATAGATGACAGGAATTATAACTCAAAGAGATCTTCGAGTGCCCAGCACACTAGGAGCAAACTGGCCTACAGGGCAAGGTGTGGGCTAGGGAACTTCAGAAACAGGGGGCCAAGAAGAGGCACAAGAGCCCCAGAGATTAGGACCCTGCTGTAGGTAGATGATCATCAGATCTGAGACTTTTCTAAAGCAACACTGGAAAAAAAGATGGCTTTGCAAAAGAACCTCTTCAAATTCTAAGGAATATGGTTTCCAACTCAGATAAACTAAAGCCTTGAAACACACACACACACACACACACACACACACACACACACACACACTGTCTCCATTTCTATCTCTCTATCTCAGAATATTTACCAATATAAATAAAGAGCAAGGTAAAGGATCGGGAACAGAAACCAGGAAGATGGATCTTTTGCAAAAGAGAGAAGGACCAGGAGATGGACAGAAGCGGAGAAATGAAACAGAGTTAATGTGCTGCATGCATGCACTAACTGCTGCCCTGAGTGTGACCAATATGTACAGCAAACATACTCGCAAAAAATAAAAATTGAAAAAGTACAGAATATCTCCACAAAGCAAGCAAACACAGACAAAAGAAGACATAGGCCTGTGTAGGACACCAGTGAAAGGGAGGGTCATGAGCTGTGTAGGCCGCTAAAGCAAAGACAAGCAGACTACAGGCCCCAGAGACTCCCCATGATGACATGCATGGGACAGGCAGTGGCTCTGACAGACTGAGCAGAGCCTTAACTTGGGAGTGCATAAATGCAGAGAAAATTGCTAAAGCAGAAAGCAAGCAATTATTAACCCTACCAGAAACAAAATATTATGCAGAAAAGAAAAAGTAACTATAGGAAATGACATGGCTCGGCAGTGGACAGCATTTAAAGAACTGTCATAATGTACACCGCAGATCCTGAACTCAACAGTGGAGAGTGCGAGGAGGGACAGCAAGGCTATGGGGGGAGGCATGGGGTGGGAGAGGAAGCGAAGCCACAGGAGGTCAGAGAACCCTCGCCTTTGTGTTCAGAGACACGAGGGACATGCAGAAGAAAGCTTGGGAAAAGTGTCAAAGATATTATAGTACATGTCACAAGATTCACTAGAAAGAATTAGGAGAAAGAAGGAAGGAGAGAAAGCTAGAAGCTGGTGAGGGCCAGATTACTATCTCTCCTAACATTTAGTGGAACAATTTCATTTTTAAACTGCATGTCTATGTAAATACGAATATGGTGAACAGAGTGCAGGGGGACCCCTGGTGCGTTTCCATGGCCTGCCTTTTGGCTGGGTGGCACCCGGCAGAGCGCTACTTGTGGCTTTGATCACGTCACAAAGAGCCACGGGATGGGACTTCCAGAACTGCTATAAAAAGTGGCAAGAGCAATGGTGTAAGTGTGCTTGGGGCAAGGGAGCCTATTTTGAGGGGCTTTAGTGGCAACATGTCTTTTACTGTTATTTATTTAGTACGGGGGATTGAACTCAGGACCTTGCGCTTACCGGGCAGGCACTTATGCTGCTGAGCTATCCTGTAATAAATACCAGCCCTGTAGTAGGGCCGCAGAGATAACTCAGTAGAATAAGTGCTTGCCTGGCAAGCGCAGGGTCCTGAGTTCAATTCCCGGTACCAAATAATAATAATAATAATAATAATAATAATAATAAGCATTCACTATAATTTTGATCACAAAAAAACTTTTTCTAAAGTTTCAAATTAAAAGCGCGCATTAGTTCTATAATAATGTGTATTATGTAGAAGAAAAGTATGGCACAAAAAACTTTGGGATGTTTTCATTATTCAAATTATTCTGCCAATTATCTCTGTGTTTTTAAAAAGTATAAATCACATTTCAAAAGCGATACTGTTCCCTAATTTTCCCTCTCATGTTAGCTGGACAATCTCCACGGGGGAGTCTATGTGTGGTGGAAGCCTAAGGAGAGACGAAGCGAACATACTACTAAGGAAAACAAAAAAATCATTTTGCATTTCTTATGGGTATACCTAAAACCCCTAAGCTTTCGTTGTAGAATATCTTTCCATGTTTGTCAAAATTATGCAAGGGAAAGATCTTGTTAAACATAGTAGGAAACAAGAGGATGGATTTTTATAACTATTTATAAAATATGTGAATTATGTATAAAGAAGCTAACAGAGTACAAGCAAAGCACTAACCTGCAGCAGAAACAATATCTTTACCATGTACACAGGATACAGAATGCAAGCAAGAGAAGATAAAAATTTTTCAGAGGTCCAGGGATATGAGCAGATGGAGGAATAAACTGCCAAACAGAAATACAAATTACCATTCACAGGAGCTCATGTCTTCCCAAGGCAAGGCGGCAAGGCCTTAGGGAGCAGAACGCACCCGCCTCGAGCAGGTGCACAGGCCCCTTCGCGGCTGAGAAGGCGGAGCGGCCGGGGTCATATACTCCAGTAAGAGCACCGTTCTCACATGAGGTACTGCAGCCACTTACCTCTCAGCCCTTAAACAGGCTCTGTACACTCTAGTGTTTGGGGCTGGATTTGGATGTTGGGAAGGATGGAGTATACTTAGTATTTTACTGGAACTAGATCTGGACTTTCTCCTAGCAGTAGGCTTCTGAATGTCCATTTTTGGTGGCAGTGTTAAACTGGGGACGCCTGAATAAAAACTTGCAGTGGGTACTATAAAGTCATGACAACAAAGTTTTTTTTGACAACAAATTTTTTATGTGCATGCTCCTCAAGGGTCACAGAAAATCAGTTTTTAGAAAACGAAAGGAAACTTTCTATATACTAATGAACAGCCAAGATATAAAATTGTCAAAGCTCTTAGGCAATATCAAAGACAGAAACTGACAGCAGAAAAGGCTTCTGATAAAGCCATGATGTTATGTTGAGCTGTAGGGAACTCAGGTCAATAATTTGACATTGTCAGATAAACAGAAGACCCAGTGCTATTATGGGCTACTGGACTCTTTTAGAATATTTTGCTGAGTTTACACACCTATAATAATCAATAACGGAACTTAGAAAAAATGGGGTATACCGATGAATGTCCATTTTGTATCTGTGTATGCAAAGTGGATGGGATAGATATATAGTTACATTCTGTTAATGAATAGAATGATTTGTTCTAATGGTGTTTGTAAATAGGATCT
>NW_004524581.1:441182-482733 GCF_000260255.1 Octodon degus | reverse complement strand
AAGTGGATGGGATAGATATATAGTTACATTCTGTTAATGAATAGAATGATTTGTTCTAATGGTGTTTGTAAATAGGATCTCAAATCCACATCTTGTACAGCAATTAACCACTAAGAAGAATGTATGCAATGTGTTAGTTATTGAAACTGTCCTAGCGATTTGATTTGAAACTGTCTCATTGCTGTTTATCAATAAAATTATGAAGAAAAAAAAAAGGCTTCTGAACTAGACAGCCCATCAGGTGTATCAGCGAGCCTAGCCTCACTAAGAGGTCTCCTCGGGTACTGTTCAAAGCCAAGTCACACGGTGTTCTAGTGACAATCTTGTGTGCCCTCAAAGCCCGAAGTCAGCAAGGCAGAGCCTCTCTCAAACTCTAGGGCCCCCTGGTGGTGGAGCTAAGAGTGCAATCCAAGCCTGTATAAAACATTTGGTTAATGACACAGTACACGGATGACAGTCGTCCCGTAATACCTCAATGGCACTGAAAAATTCCCATCACCTAAGAATATCGCAGCCACTGTTAGGTCAAGCGCAGCGCACTGCTCTTCTGCTGTGCTGATGCGAACCTGCGACGGGGCCAGTCACGCAAAAGCACAGCTCACACAACCGTGTACCAAATACACGATAGTGATAACACCAGCTGTGTTAGTGGTTCATGTACTTACTATAAAAGTTTTAATTATTTTTAGAATGTACTTTATAAAAATGTTAACCAAAAAGTCACCTCAGGTGGTGCTTGAGCTTCACCAGAAAATGGTACTGCACTGTTAAGCACCATCCGCACACACTGCTGCCCTTAAGGACCTTCTGGTGAGACCAAATGTACAGACGGTGATGACGACGACCCTGGTGCTGGGCAGGCGAGGCTGATGTGTCTGTGCGATCGTTTTTAAAAACATTCTTTAACAAGTAAAATAATACAAAATAAAACAAAAACAGAAAAGCCTACAGAAATATATATAATATGGGGTTGTAGTTGTGGGCACTGACCCTTCAACCTTCACAACGAGCTATCTCCCTTTTTTATTTTTATTTTTTTGAGGTAGGGTCTAGCAAGTTGCTAAACTGGCCAACCTGGGCTGCCTCTCGCCACTCTACCTCAGCCTTACAGAGTTCTGGGATTACAGGTGAGCAGCACCACACCCAGCCAGAAAGAAACTATTTTTACACAGATGTACAATGTGTCTTACGTGTACAATGCTTACTTTCAGCTTACCATTAATGAAAAGTTAAAAAAAAATTTAAAGTAAAAATGTTACTTTAACCTAAGTTTAATATATTAAAAGAAAAAAAAAATGATTGTATCTAAGTGCACAGAGTCTGAAGTCCGCAGCAGTGCACAGTAATGTTCCAGGCCTTCCCACCCCCTCACCACTCATCGCCGGCATACGCCCCAGTCCTGCAACCTCCACAGGCTCAGTGCCCTATACAGTACAGGTGCACTTTTTTCTTTTATACCACATTTTTATTATAACTTTCTATGTTTAGACATACAAATGTTTAGCACGCGTCACAACTGTCTCCTAGCCTCACTAGAGTCAGCCACACGGTGCACTAGTTAGCCCGGGAACGGCAAGCTAGTTATCATGTAGCCTACTTGTCATAGGTAACCCCGCCAAAGTTTGTGTACATGCAAGCTAAGATGTTCACACGATGATAAAATACCTAAGGACACACACCTCAGGATGGATCTTTGTCATGCAATGACACAAGGCTATACTATTTGCAAAACTGGTACTCTGCACCCTGCCAGTCCGTTGCAAGCTTAGTTAAGCCAGGGACTGGGAGCATATGTAGTAACATTTCCTTTAGCAGGTATGTATCTTAAAAAGTATACTGCCAGAGCCCGCTGCAACCACCACGAACTGTCAAATGTCCCTTAACAAATTCCTCCATTGGAGGAATATATTATAATGGGAAATAAAGCTGCTTCTCAAATATCCAACCAAAGATCAAACCTACTAAGGAATCAAGCAGCAGGACAGAAAGAAAACTGATGAGAGGCTTTTGGGCCACCCTGTGAGCTGCCTTCTCTCAGGAACCATGCAAAGGACCCTGAGGTCTCCTTCCACTTCACACTAGCAAATGACGAGGGCCTCAAACAGCTCAAGTATGCCATTTTCACATTTCCCACAGCCTTCTTAACCAATGACAGACACTTCAGTGTTGATGCATGTGACAGAAATGTCCTTTAGCTTGACCTTGAAGCCCCCACTGGGAAGGGCATAGGTTTGGAAGTGTGACGAATGCTTTAAATTTCACAGCAGCAGGGAGTGAGCTGCTCAACCGCTCCAAGCTGCCCCTTATAATTCCTCCTGCCTTTACTCTTACCTCATTGGGTGATAAAAAAAAAAAAAAGGTGGCAGAATAGTTTCACGGGATAAAACAATAATCATGTTTGACTAGGGCTCCAACCTTTTAACAGTTTTTCCATCCATTATATCATTATGTCCTCTCGGGCCTGCCAGGTGGTCAGGATGCTGTTCTGCAGAGATCACCAGCGATAGGGAACAGCACGGAGAAGCTGCTAGCCAGCACACAAGGCCATGCACATGCTTTGGGATCAGGAACCAGATATCTCAGCATCACATGATGCTCCTTTTTAGATCACTGAAAGGCACCTGCTGTCATTGTAAACACCTTTTTTTCATTTATGTATTTAGTGAAGGGTCTCACTACACAGATCAGACTCCTAGGGATCCTCCTGTTTTCAGCCTCCCCAGCGCTGGGGTTACAGGCATGGCCAGCTCAGTGCATCCCAGGGGTGGGGCTGGTGTGGCATGCGGGACCAGGGATGGAATCCTGGTCCCTGGGCTTGCCCAAGCAGGTGCTTAGTCCACTGAACTATCTTGATGGCCTGCAAACACCTTTTGAAATGAAAGGGAATTCCACAGCTAGGCAACAACAGGATCTCCTTTTGTTGTTCTAATAAAACGCATTGATTTGTCATCTTTTGTCCCTACTGCACTTTATGCCGTATTCACTTCTGCAGAAAAAACAATGAGCGCAAACCTACTTGCAAACCATGAAGCCATAGGTGGCTCAGGATAAATCATTTCAATCATCCTGGTTTTTCAGTTTTCTCATTTGCAAAATGGCAAGGAAAAAAGATTTTCTCATTTTTAACTCATCTCTACCAAAGTGCATTTCCAAAAGTGATCACTGAAGTCTTTTTCTTTTTTTTTTTTTTTTTAAGTAGTTTTCTATAAATTTATGGGAGTGTTACCAAGTTAGGTCTAACTTGGCCGGGGGGTAATTCTTAGGTGAGAACTCAACATCTAACAGCTAGTAAGTGAAACTGCAGTGAGTCTCCTTCAGCAAGAATGAGTCTCCTTAAATATGGAGATCTTGGAGCCAGGGAGATGGCTCAGTAGAATAAGCACTTGCCTGGCAAGCGCAAGGGCCTGAGTTCAATCTCCAGTTCCACCAAAAAAATAAAATAAAATAAAATATGGAGCTCTGCAGGATGAGACTCCTCCAAATTCTCTCTCTACCTTTCTTTCCTCTACCTGTAATCATTTTGTTCTGGGGATGAGGTGGCTACCCAAGGCTGAGAGCAGAGAGAGATTTTGTTATGTACTCATCTTCAACTCTTAGATACTCAACTTTTTAAAAGATGCCCTTTTTTGCTTGGCTATGAGAGACTTGGTTCTCTATACTTTTTCATTCTCAAATGTACTTATCACTTCCTATATCAAGTGGCTTGTGGGGGGGGGCTGTCTCTAAGCAATTATCTACAATAAAATATCAGCTTCCCTTTTAGCAAAAATTTTAAATTTTCTCATGGCCTCTAAAAAGGAGATTATCGAGAGGCTTCCTAAAATCTTTAGGTCAGTTATGGATTCCATTACCCATATTCTTATCACATTTTAAAAAACCCCAATATTTCAGTCAGGAGTAGTAGCATCTGTAATCCTTGTACTCTGGGAGTATGGATGCTCTGGTTCAATCTCTGGTACTATACACTGTCTGTCTCTGTCTCTGTCTCTCTCTCTCTCTCTCTCTCTCTCTCTCTCTCTCTCTCTCTCTCTCTCTCTCCAGTATCTCAACTAGGCAGAATTTCTCTTCTAAAATTAAAATAAAAGCTGGGACAAATTATTTACATTTGCTTCTCTGGGCATAGAGGTGCATGCCTGTAATCCCAGCATTTGGAAGGCAGAGGCAGAAGAATTGCGTGAGCTTGAGCCCAGCCGGGGAGGCCAACCTGAATGACCTGGCCTTAAGAAAAGAAAAAGAAAAGGGAAAAGAAGAAAAAGGAGGAGGAAGAGAACGAGGAAGGGTAGGGGGAGGGGGAGGAGGAAAAGGGAAGAAAAAGAGGATAGAAGAGATAAAATAGACAAAATAGATTTGCTTCAAATTTTGAAGGTTTCCTTAAACCAAGTAAGACTTGCAAAAATAATTTGTCCCAGCTTTTATTTAGAAACTTTCTACATCTAAAGAATGGTAAAATAGTAATAATTATTTTGGCAAATGGTATGACAACTGGCTCATTAATTCTCAGTACTTTGTCACATAGCTTTTTCTTTCCCTTCTTACTTCTTTCCCTAGGTCATATGAGAGAGAGCTGAATACATAGTAACACCTTGTCCTAAATACAAAAACATGGGCATTTTCCTCCAAAAAAGACTCCTAGTCCCCCATCTCCATTTCAATCCCAGAGATACACACCGATGTCACTGCTCAGGCCCTGACTCCATCTCCTACCGTTTCGCAGTCCCGCCCTCCACCCCCATGATATTTATACTGCTGAGACGCTCAGTCTAATTTCTTTGCAGAATATTCCTCCAGTTTGGTTTCACATGATTGTTGCCTTCTGTTTAAGCTCAGGTTAAATGCTGCTGGCAGAAGTACTGCAGAGAAGATAGTGCTTTTTTTCCCAGTGACATCAAGAAATACTTGATGTCATCAGCCTGCTATTCTTTCTTTCTTTATTTATTTATTTATTTTTGGATGCAATGAAAACTGTCTTTTTGTTATCAATTTTATTGAGAAACAAATAGAAATGAGACAGTCTCAAAACCAATTAGTAGGACAGTTTCAGTAATTAACACATTGCATATTGTTGTCTTCATAGTGGTATATCATCTGCATCTTATTCATAGTATAAGATGCAAATGTGATATCCTGTCCAAATACTTTTATTACAAATCTTTCTACTCATTGAATTAAGAGAAAGTAGCTGTATATCTATCCTAACTATTTTGTATACAGATACAAAATGGTCCTTTATTTGTATCCCCTTTTTTTGGTTTAGTTTTGTCAGAGATGGGTATTCCATTGCCATTAAAATATTGTAGGTGCATGAATTCAGCAAAATAATTCAATATAGTCCAGTAGTCCATAATAGTAGTGGGTTATCTGTGGGACTGGCAATGTCAGAAGTTGTTGACTTGAGCCTTTTACAGCTCAACATATTAATATGGCTTTACTCTTTACACCTCATTTTTATACTTTTCTGCTGGATGGTTAAGACCACCATAAAGCAAGACCTATATAACAAGAAATGTAACTTTTGTATTTGCCAAGGTCAGTCAAATCCCCTCAAGATTTATCCTGAAACACTGTACTGTAGTTTGTAGATCCTTTGTGAGTGTCAGCCATGTGGATGAGGCACGGCCATTGCTTGACCAATGTGCTCTTTGTGAAAGCCTGAGAGAATATTTTCTCTCCATGTGACTCCCCATAGGCACACTCTACATCATCGATCACTTTCCTCTGTGGCCCCATAATCTCTTTGATCAGCATCCTGCTATTCTTTGTTCACTTGCTTATGGGAATATCAGGCAGATTTTCTCACTAAATATATACTTTTGCCCCTTTATAATTAATATGCAATTTGTGATTTTAAAGTTAGGATGCCCAACCTTATACTCCTTAGCTTTATCATCATCTATAGATGACTGTAAATTACAATTCTTGAATTATGACTATGCAGGTTGAAAAATAGTGATTTTTTTTCCATTTCTATTATAATTACAATTTGTTTTCTTGAAAGAGCCCTATACATGAATTTTAAAAGCTTTTATGAATTTATCGTAATCCAATATTATCATTAGTCACTGAGATGCTTAAATGGTCTAAAACATGGCCAGAGGGGGCTGGGAACACAGCTCAGTGGTAGAACTTCAGCACTGAAGTGGAAACAAGCAAGCAAACAAACAAACAGAGGCCAGTGGGAACTCTCAAGCAGAACAGCATGGTTCTGAATGGAAACCACTGGGGCCTGTCGTGTCTAGGCAGCTCTAGAACCCAACTACCTACACTGATGCAATGAATAAGGATTCAGTGCAGTCGTACACTGGTACCTCTGATGAGCTTTGCAATTCCTCGGCAAAAGCTAACCTGGTGACCTCTTCACACTAGGCGACCATCAACATTTAGAAAATCTTTTATACCTTCCCAATGTCTCCTCAACACAGCCCTCCCGGCCCTGATGTAGGCCTCCTTTGCTTTTAATTCAGACAGCCATGCAAAAGCATATACTACCTCCCTCATGAGAAGTACTGAGAACACAGACTTGGCTAAACATCTTGCCTGTTGCATCATACCTATAAGACAGTAAGCAAGTCACTATCTCTGAACCAAGTATAATTTCTTCTCATTCAGTGTTGTGAGCATTAAAAATAAAACATTGAGAATCATATCAGGTGAAAATGGGAGGACACATAACTGGCACCACTGAACTTTACCTCCATCCCTCCTTCCTTCTTTCTCAAATACGGCCATGTCATAATGCTGCCTGCTAGAAGACCTCCTGGCCTTCTCCTGCTTCTTTACGAAGCTCAGACTTTTGAAAGAAGGTAAAACCTGCCCACCGCCTGCCTGGCTTTCTCTGTGGCCAGCTGGCCCATAGGGTCACACTCGTGAGCACACCTAATGACTTTATTCCCTGAATCTGTTTCACATTCCTTTTTTCATCACCTGGCAAACTCTGCCTCTTTCCATTTCTGCTCAGCCACCTCCTGCTCATCCTTCTGCGGTGTGGTTCAGATAGTGCCTCCCCTTGTGTGGCCAGCACTCCAAGCAGAGCCGCTGCCTTCTTCTATGCTTCCACAGCAACTAGTCCCCTCCTGTCCATCCAGGGAGGATGGAGCAAGCCAGGGAGTGACCTTTTGGCTCCCACACGGCTCATGATGTCTTATGCATTTATGTGCACTCAAAACTTACCACTATGCTCACACAAGGAAGGTTCTCTAGAAATGTTTCTGAGGACAAACAAAAAAGAAAATTTATATTGACAGTAAGTAACTGGAAGGCAGGCAGAAGATTAGGTAAAAACAAGCAATGATAATTTAAGCTCCACTCAATTCAAAAGAATTCTGAAGTCATGAAAAGGTTAGCAGGAGCTGACTATCCAAGTTTGCCAACATGGAGAGTTCCTAGAATACCCGAACAGCTGTCTGAGAAAGGAAAAGTTACAAATGAGCAGAGTCTTGCTGCAGACACCGAGCAGCGACTCAGCGCGTGAAGGTCTTCCTGCTGCTGCTCTTACTGTTCTGTCACTCCAGCCAGCAATCAGCCTCAGATACCACCCAAACGTGGCCCCTGTTCAGAAGCGGGACATGCGTTGAAAAACGGTGTCTTTCAAGTTCTATGGATCAATTCACTGAAAACTGCACCTCCCATAATTACAGCAGCCAGCTTTGTGTCTCTTAGTGTAATCTCTTCGTAAATGCTTTGAAAGCTAAGTTCATTGAGGAAGCCATCAAAGAGAACCAAAGTGCATCTATGTTAATGCTTCATCACTATTAGCTTAACTCACCAATAATGACAGCCAGAATTCAAAACAGGAAGGTATTTCTTTTCTTAATTCGCATTAGGCTATGTATCTGAGGACAGAATATACATATTTTTCTTTTTTTAAAAGTTGGCTAAAAAAATACAAACACCTATAGAGAGCTTAGAACATGAAATAATTCTTAAATGTCTGCCTTTTAAAAATGAAATTAAATCATAAATAGTTGTGAGAAGAGGAGACTGCTTCAATAGAACACACACGTCTCAGAGAAAACCTGTACTGAGCCTAGCACATGCCAATCAAGGCATCAGCCACTTGGTGGAGTCTAGCATAAGCCTGGCGTACACATCCCCTGGGCCAGAGCCAGGTGCTCCCCAGAAATTCAAAGTGCAGGAATGCACACACCTACCTCTCCATCTGCGTACCTCAGTGGTTCATCATTACCTAAGAAACATCTGATGGGAGGCCTGCTCCTCCTCCTTAAACTTAATCATCTTACATGATCATTATTTTTCAAGCTGTGAAATTTTGTACAGCATACTGCCATCAAATAAATGAACAATAAGACCGATTTTCATAATTGCTACTGGATACTTGGGACATTTTTCTTCTAAGCTGGGCTTTTTGAGCAGCAGTGGGAAAGGAAGTATTAAGCGTACTAGCACGATGATTGTACCAGCCTGTGATAATGGAGGTGAGTTTAAGTCACATGATGATTTTTTTTTCTCGGTATTTATGATAAGGTGTACAGGGAGTTCAGGGCCTCACTGCATAGATCAGACTCATAGTGCTCCTCCTGTTTACAGCCTTCCAAGTGCTAGGATTACCTACATGCACCACCACACCCAGTCTCAGTCACCCGGCTCAGAGCGCTCCAGGGGCGCGGCTGTCACGGCAGGCCAGGAATCAAACTCCTGGTCACTGTGTCTAAGCAGACACTTTAATGCGCTGAGCTACTTGGCTTGCCCTATGTTGGTCTTATGACCAAAGCTCAGCTTAAAAGTTTACTGGTAAGTGCACAAGTACATCATCTGACTCCAGTGATACCTTAAGTCACAAAACTATAATTGTGAAGCACAGTACTGTCTACATCCTCTCTCTGGCCTTTTAATTCATATTCACAACTTTAACCACCAACCACAAGATGGTAAATCATGAATATTTATTACCTGGTCCTGATTTCCATCTCAACTTCAGGCCTACACCGCTAACTGTCATGGACATCACCATTTAGCTACCTCACAAGGATCTTACACTCCACATGTTTAATCCACAATCATTAACTCCAGCTTCCTCCTTCTCTTATAATTATTCTAGTGATAAAGCTTGTCATTAAAGTCTTTCTCTTTTTCTTCATTCTACTTCAACTCTATTATCAAACTGTATTCAATTTTGTTCAAATACGTCTCTTTCTTTCTGTCCTTAGGACCTATCACTTAATTTAAGGCTTTATAGCACTTAAAAAATATGTATAAGGTAAAAGTCTGAACCACATGAATTTTGATGTTCTTTGCACAGAAGGGGCTTTATTTGCCTCGCTCACTCCTTGTTCTCCAGCATCTAAAACAGGTACTTAAGGCAAGCTGCTAAATCGTTTCTCAGCACGGTTGAGGCATGACAGCAATTTCAAGTCCTCTTCTGATTTCTGTACAGCCCCCTACAAGTGACAAAACTATCTCAACAATAAAGGACAAGACTTGGAGTTAAATAACCTGCCCACAGTGTCTGCCACCCACCTAATGAATTACTGCTACTCAGTAATATCTAAACCCATTTCAACCCCGACCTGAGAAGATATTTCCATTATTCCTATTTTTCTAGGGCTAAGAAATTCCTTCTCTGTGTAATGATTAGAGAGAGATTATTAAGATCAGTGATGGTGTTCAGATATCTTCTCTACCATTGCAACAGGTTACTTCTAGTAAGGTTCCTTTCAATTCTGGATTCCTTAGCTGAGATGTAGACAGCTGGCTGCTGAAGTCTCTCTGGTGGCCCCCTTCTCTCCCTTCTGACACTGGTTAGCAGGGGAGTTGACAACTCTTTAATAAGCTTGAATTGTCATCTTTTAAGTTTTAAAGCTTTTTCAACTCTTCTATCTAGCTTCACAAATCTTTTGTTCTACTTAGAAAGTACTGTTTCCCAAAAGGTTACAAACAAATGTAGAGAAGTCTCCAGATCCAACTTTCTATTCAGAGGAGATGTGGAGGAGAGGAACAAGTTAAAGAGTACCACAAAGAAGCAGACAGGTAAGCACAATCCTGAGTATGACTGGCATATAAGATCATCAGCAAATTCTATGAGCTGATTTAACCGCTGAAACCAAAGGATTACTGTTAATTTTGTTGAACACCAAGTGTCGTGGTTCTACTAGAACATATCCACAGTTTTTATGTACAATAAAGTGTATAGTGTTGAAGGCCTAAGAAAAAAAGAAAGAAGACAAAGAGATGACCCAAATGCACCCAATCTTGATAATTAATGAATCTGAGTGTTGGGTGAAGGAAATTACTTTATACTAGTCTCTATTTTGAAATAAACTTGAAATTTTTCAGAAAAAATTGTACTCCGAATTCTCTATGCCTTTTACATCTATAACAGATATAACTACATGTAATAGGTTTTAACCACTGACTTTTGCTAAGGTATTCTAATATTTTACCTCCTATTTCTTTTAAGATTTGGCTTGCTAAAATGTGTGATAAGGGTTGTGCTCTTAGCTGGCATTTTTAGCAACATGATACAGTGATAACTGAGTTGAGCTGCTCTGTATAAGTCATGCTGTTTGCCTTTAGTTACCAAGAAAACTTGCAGAGCTCTTCTTCGCCACAGGATGTGGTTAGATAAATGAGCCTCAGGGAAACTATTAAATAACCCTCAGCCAAGTCTGGCCCTGCCAGCCACAGGGCAGAGCCTCAAAGGTCCTCACCAAGACTCACCTAAGAGCAGAGAGGAAAATAGTTGCATAGTATGGCTGCTTGGTGTTTGTGTTTGATCCTTTTTTTTTTTTTTTTTTTTTTTTTTTTTTGCAGGGGGTTGGGGGGGGGAAGGACCTACAGGATGTTTGGGGTCTCATATCGGACTCTAGTGATCCACCTGTTTACAGCCTCCCAAGAGCTGGGATTACAGGTACGCACACGCCCAGTCTCAATCACCCTCTCAGCATGCCCTGAGGGCGGGCCTGGCTTGGCAGGCCAGGGGATTGAACCCCCAACCCCTGAGCCTGCTTGCAGGCGCTTTAATCCGCTGACCTGTTCAGCTGGCCCTTATCTATTTTCAATGTGTATTTACTCACAATCATATCTACCTACCCTTCTGCAGTACAATGTCCCAATGCCCAGCCTAGGCTCTCTTTGGAAAATAAAATACATGCGAGCTGATGATCTAAACTGCACATAGTACTGAGTATGCTGCTAATTATGCCCATTTCCAGCCCAGGTCCACATCCCTGGATTCTCACTGACAGCAGGGTGTTTTGTGCAACCCAGGAGCCTGCCGTGGGTGCTGGGGAGCTTCTGCAGAGGGTTACAAGGATGGTTTCTTGGGAAGGACAGAGGAAACAGCAAGAAGGCGAGTGTAGGGGGCAGGACTGCTGACAGAGGAATGGAAAACTGGCGACATCTATTCTCTGTGAAGATTCTCCAGAGTTCAGAAGTGGCATGCAGCAAAAAATGGAAGAGAGGAAAAAACAAACAAACAAACTAGCAACCTCTATAGGCACAACCTCTATAGACTTCCTTCCTAACTCTAGGAAGAAAGAAAGAGAGACAGCAGTACAAAATCTAACACGATTCAAAATTTCATAGGATAAGGATGCCATCTTAAAAATCCAGAGGGAATTTTCAGCCCCCTTTCAAAGCTTCTCTCCCAGAGATCATCTCTTCTGGAAGGAAGAGAAGGACAAAGAGACAAGAGTCTGCCAGCACAGAGGCAGTGCAGAGAAATGATCTTAAATACATCATAGAAGCCCTTATTTTCTTCCACTAAAATATAAAAAAAGGAAAATTGGCCCTTCTGTTTCTTACTGCATTAAAGAGTTTTAATGCATATAAACATTTAAAATTATCTTTTCCTATTTTATGAAACTCCAATGATCTCTACAGTTAAAAATTCCTCCAAGATTAAAAGAAAGGTAGAGACAATAAGACAGAGACAAAGTTTACTAAAAAAACAAAACAAAACAAAAAAAAACAACACAACTATCTATGCCATTAGACAAAGTAGCAGATCTACTGCCACATGTATTTCCAGAAAACAGTGGCTTTATCTGAATCGGTGGAGGACTGCCAGGAGATGTGATTATTTTCTCCTGCTTGCTCTGCTGTACGGAGTGACAGAAAGAAGAAGAAAGGAAAGAATGTCATTTGAAATGGAGCTTTCCATCTGCAAGAGGGAGAAAGCATACGAAAGCTTTTAGGTCTATATCAAATGAGTGGATGATGTTTTAAAAGTCTAGGCGAGAGTTCAAGAGCTGTACATCTGCAGAGCCAAAGCCCTTCCAGCACATCCAGATCCTGTACTTCCTTCCCCAGTGGGGCAGTGCTGGCAGAGCTGGAAACTCTAGAAGCATATGGCTGTTGGCTCAGGAGCTTGGGAACTCCCAGACAAGGGTCGAGGGATCTGACTGTATTCTGAAGAAATGTTTGTCTTCAACATTTGTCAGAGGACCCCAGAGCAAGACGAGAAACAAACAAAAAGGGAAATTAGAGTGAGGAATAGTTTACCTTCGGAGAACAGTTGAAATGCATACCAGGTACTGGGAGTGTAGTAACATACATTGTAATACACCGATACAGGTACAGCGTGCCAACTATGCAGAAAAATCTTCTGCTAATAATAGACCTAGAAAAAGGGAAAAACAGGGCAGATTCTCAGTCAAGAAATTCTGCAGGTTCAATTAAAGTTTTCAATGACCCAACAAAAAAGCCCAAAAAAACTACTCAAGAGCTTGAAACTGGAATGCTATAATTAACAGTAGATCAAGATGAAGATTTGGAGAATAATGTTGTGCTTTTCTAAAAAACATTAATTGTCCAAAAGATTTGAAATTGCTCTATACTACTATTAATTATGCTTCATGAGGCCTTATCCTTGAGCTGACATTCAACTGATAGAGAGTCCATTCTGAACATTCAGAGCCCACCCAGTGTCTACAGTTACATCTGTAGTATATTCTCAGTCAGAAAAGGGAACATGCCCACAGAATGTCATTAAAGTGAGAATTTAAAACTTTTACACCATGCAATAAGTCAAAGACATTAAACAATTAAACTCATACATATCAGTAATTGATCCTCAGGAACAACCTGATTCCAAGAAAAGAATATATCTGAAGGAAGAATCCAATCCCATACCACACCCCTATCTCTAGGTCGCCTCAGAACATGCTACTTATAGGACAGCACTTCCCAGAGTCTCACTTTCCTAGTCAGTAAGATAGACTATGGCACTAGAAATAAGGTATGGGAAATCTTGGCCATATAATACCTTCAAATGGTAGCTATCTGATAGCTTGTAGATTAATCCTGTACAAATATAAGAATTAGAAACACTTTCTACTAGTGGTTCTAATAAAAACTTTCCCTTCTTCTCAATTAAATAAACAAGGAAAACAGAGTGGACAAGCTTTCCTCAGAGAATATTGACCATTTAATTGTTCTATAACTATATTTTTATGCAGGATGGACACAGCTATTGAAGTGTGATAGCCAGAAGAATGTCTCATTATACTTTTTATTTTAAAATAAAGTGATATGTTACTCATGTGGTTAAAAATTAATTAAAAAGGAGCTGGGGAGATGGCTCAGTGGAATAAGTGCTTCACTGGCAAGTGCAAGGGCCTGAGTTCAATCCCTGGTTCTGCAAAATAAATAAATAAATAAATAAATAAATAAATAAATAAATAAATAATAATTAATTAAAAAGACAGCTTATGCAACTATAATAGTATTTCATTCATATATGCACAATCTGGAGACTGGGTTTTATCAATAAAATTGATCAGTTTTGAAAAAATTTGGGTATTTTTTCCCCTATAGTGTAGTAATAAAATCAGAAATATTTGCCACAATTTTGCTTCTTTTATTTTTCTTTTAGTGAAACTGTGTATTACTTCCACAGAATTTATTTACACAAAGATGACTTGGAGAGATATGTGCCTCTAATTTCAAGTGTAATGAAAAGTGTGACATAATTGAAAAATTCAATGAAGGATAATAATAAAGAGGGCCAGGGAGATTGCGCAGTAGAGTAAGTGCTTGCCTGGCAAGTGCAGGGTCCTGAGTTCAATCCCAGGTACTAAAAAAAAAAAAAAAAAAAAAGAATACAGAAAAATACCAAAGTGAAAACCAATACTGTACACTGTTAGATAAAATGATCACCTTTCTTTTAAAAAATTACTGGTTCTAGTAAATATTAGTATCTTAAAATCATTTTTGTTTTACACACACACTCACATGCACACAGCTCCCAGCCTTTTGCAACTATTTCTGCAGTTCAAACTTGAGTTACATGTAAGTACGAAGGAAAGAATTTATTATCTGAGAATAAAGTGTATGAAAAAGGACAGTATTATGAGAAAAGACAATTTCTTTTCTTTAAAAAAAAATTAAGTAAAAATACTGAAGATTGGGAGCTGGGAAAGATAGCTCAGTGGTCTAAATGCCTTTCTGGCAAGTGCAAGGAACTGGGTTCAAACCCTAACAGATCCTGTGCCAGCCCTGCCCCCAGGGCAGGCTGAGCCAGCCAGAGTCCAGGTGTGGTGTCTCATGCCTATAATCCCAGCATAGAGGAGGCTGAAAGCAGGAGGATCACAAGTCCAAGCTGTGCAGTGAGACCCTGCAACAACCAAATACATTAAATAAAAAAGAAAAAAAAATTCACATTTAGATTCTTAGTTTCTTGAGGGGTTAAAAGTTCGGGTTTAAAAATTCAAGACATACGCAAAAAAACAAAATGAGCCAGGTATACTGGAACAATCCTGTAAATCCAGCACTCGGGAGATGGAGGCAAGAAGATCCCTGAGTTGGAGCCCTGCCAGGGCTATACAGCATTGACTAGACTGCAAGACTCTGTTTCAAAAAAAAAAAAAAAAAAAAAAAAACTGAAAAGGAAAAAGAACTCTAGAAGGAATGCTAATGAGCTATTACTGGATTAGAGATCAGCAAAATATCAACAAGAAGATGCAAGTCTAATTCTCAAACCCCCAGGCCCTGTTGGCTGTCCACAGCCCTTCCCTTATGTGAGAGCCTGCTTCCTGGGGACGGGCACTCGACAAAGTCTCTCAGCTAGTATCTTATGTTTTCCCCAAATTTCTGAGCACCAGATCCATCAATTTTTCTTCTGCAAAAAAGCAAATACATCTCCTAAATTTGATTGTAAGGCAATACCAATAAAAAGGTGATTAATATTTTATAGCTGATTATCTATTATCAATTTGTGCATGATGTCCAGTACAGGTGACTTAAACTTTTTCTTTGCTGGTGATTCAGGAGATTGATCTCAGGGTTTCTCAATTGCTGGGTGTGTGCTCTACCACAGAGCTACATCCCCAGTCCCTTGTTAGACTTCCAATATCCTTTATTTGAAAAGGAAAAAGGCTCTGAACTTGATCCTATTCTATCACACCAGGCTTAAAAAGTACTATAATCTTTTTGTCATTTGGTACAATGGTCAAAAATTCTAAAAGAAATATGGTAAAAACAAATTAATACACTGCAAAGTACAGATAAAGTACTAGAGAGTTCTTACTTATTTCGTTTGTTTGTTTTGTTTTTGCAGAACCGGGGATTGAACTCAGGTCCTTGTGTTTGCCAGGCAAGCACTTATTCCACTGAGCCATCTCCCTGGCCCCTCTTACTTATTTCATAAGTTGTCTCTTTCAACTAATTCAAAGCAGGAAGATAGGTATAAATCTTGGCATACAGGAGAAACTTGGCTGCTTATTAGTATAACTCCTGAAGAATATCTCAACAGAAAAACAACTGTTAGTGCAATACTTGGTTCTAAATAAAATTACTTCATTTCCTCCAAAACTCTAATATTAAGGAATAATGTTTAAAGATATTATAAATAATTATATTCTGATACCATTCTTGGAACTAGCCTTTCTATTTATTTCTAACCCATTTCTCTGATTCAGATCTTATCTGCCAGCTCATTATGGAATCTTGTAGCTTTTAGAAACAAATCGGCCCTGACACAACAAGAGCAAAAAGCAACCTCAAAATTCAGAGACAATAAACAAGGGAAGGCACAGGCAACCATATCCCACAGCAAAGAGATTCAAAGATCTGGGACAGTCGTCAAGGCTAGAGCGCATCTCAGGTCTCTGATTAAAGATCCCAGTGTGTAAGACAGGGGGAACATATCACGGAGCTTTATCTTTATTTTTTAATCATTCATTCATTCATTCATTCATTCATTCATTCATTCAGTACAGCGTCTTGCTACGCAGCTCTGAGGTAGTGATCCTTCTATCTCAGCCTCCCCAGCACTGGGATTACAGGTGGGCCATTAGGGATCACCCAGGGTTCTGGCGCCAGCAAAGCATGTGGTACTGGAGATTGAACTGGGTCCTTGTGCTTGTCAGGCAGGTGCTTATGCCGCCAAGCCATCTCCCCTAGCCTGGAGCTTCATTTTTACACGCTAATTCTACTCGGAAAAAAACTTACTTGGTGACTTGAGCATCATCTTAATTAATTTCCTTGAATATCTGCTTCCTCTCCAGTAAGCTTTTCTATTGCTGGGACCTAATACCCAACTCCCACAGCTTAGAGGAGGACAGCTTCAATTCAACTCATGGTTTCCAGGGATTCAGCCCCCAGTTAGTAGGCTTCAGGGCAGAAACTTCGTGGCGGAAGGGACTAGCCAGGCAAGCTGCTTGGTCATAGTGGCTAAGAAACAAAGCATAAGGGACCAGTGACAGAGAGTGGAAAGGGGTCAGATGTAGCGCCCATGGCCATGCCTCCATAACCCGCCCAGACACCCTAGAAGTGTTCCACTGAGCCTCTGGGGGCTCCCAAGTTAATCAAGTTGGCTTACTGTCACAAAGATACTGCCTTCTGATGCGAGGCAGGTTAGAAACAAATGGAAAAGCTATGAACAATGCCAAGAATGGGTATCAAAGTACTGTATTCCTTACTTTTGAGTTTTTAAACCTTTAAGAAAGAGCCTTTAAAAAAAAAAAACTTTATTTAGAGCCAACTACAAACACATTCTGAGGATCTTTTTTTCTGTGGAAGTAATTTTCAGGTACAATATTAAACAATGTCAACGAGTTCTTGAAACAACTCAACAATGCATAGCAATAATCCTTGTTTTATTTGTTTTGTTTTGTATTTTAGGGAAGGGTCACCAGGGTGTTCAGGGTCTCACTACTAGATCGGACTCATAGTAATCCGCCTGTTTACAGCCCCCCAAGAACTGGGATTACAGGCGTGCGCCACCACATCCAGTCTCAACTGCCCTCTCATGCGCCTTGGGGGCAGGGCTGGCACGGCAGGTTCAGGGATTGAACCCCCTGCCCCTGCCCTGCTTACAGGCGCTTTAATCCACTGAGCTGTTTGGCCAGCTCTTAATCCTTGCTTTGTAATTGGGAAAACAGGTTCAGAGAGTCTACACTGAAATGTAAATATATTACACAAGACAAAAATAATCAGACAAAAATTGATTCACACTGTATAAGAAATCCCAGTATTTGAGTGCCTAAGAGTCAGCATTCTATTATATTTTTGTTACATTTCAAGAGCTACTTAAATTTTTCATTAAGTTTATGTTTTATGTCATATTTCATACTGATCATAACTCTACAGACATTTTGTTGATAATATTAGTTTTCAAAGCACTGAAAACCCTAATAGTACCATACAAATAGCCTGAATTAAACGTATCTATTATTATCATTTACAGCCTGTGGCCAATCATGTGCTATTACCTGCCCTATTTACTTAAGTCAGATGCCAGCCATTTCTCAACCCTTTATCTCATCTGCCTTCCTACAGTGACCTTTTTCCTACCTGTTTTTTTAAAATATATTTGGTACAGGTCCTCACTATGCAGCTCAGACTCCTAGTGATCCTCTTGTTTCCAGCCTCCTCAGCACTGGGATTATAGACATGCACCACCATGCCTGGTCTCCTGCCTGTTGTTCTTAATGTCACTTGTCTTCTGCTCTGGTTTGAGTAGTTGTGGGCCCCGACATTCATATGTGGCCATCTAAGTATAGAGCATAAGGGCAGAGTCCCAACAGTGGGTCACTGCTCTTATAACAGTGACACAGAGAGCTGAGTAGCACCCTTCCACCATGCTCGGGTACAAATAGAAGGTGTCATCAATGAGCCAGCAAGAGGCGCTCACCACACTGTTCTCCTGATCCCATGGTCTTAAATCCCAAACCTCTGGAACTGTAAGAAATCTAAGTGCAGATGTTCGTAAGCCACCAAATTATGGAACCCTGTTACAGCAGCCTAAACAGACTATGCCACCTCCTTACAGTCTATCCTGCACAGAAAAGCCAGGATCATCTTTATTAAAAGTTAAGCCCATGGCTAGCAATTATATTTTGAATAAGCTGCAAGTTCTACCGTAAGAATATGAGGCCCCATGCTGGCTGCCCTCCACTTTCCCTGTCATCCTCTGATTCTGCGAAAGCCCTTGGTGCTCTCTGATCCTCCCTTGCAAAGTCCCCACTGCCCAGGTTGGCCCTCTATGCCAGGCAGTTGCTGTCTGGCCTCCAGCTCTGCCTTTTCCTGTACCATGGCTGTCACCCTGACAGGCAAGTGCCTGCCTCAGACACTTGCTCCACAGAGGTGACTGGCTCTAAAGCAGCCCATGTGCTTAACCTTTATCTATTTTTCTTCCTTCACAGCTGTCTGCACAATCTCCCTAACCTCAATTTCTACATTCTGAAGTCTAAACTAACTCCAAAGAGATTCTTCAGTCTATTTTCTTCCTTGTAATTCCTTGTGACTATCCCATTCTCAGGACTATGACAAGTGCTCATCAACTCCTAAATTCAAACTGTGTAAACTCCCTTTACAGCTCCCTTCAACAGGACTCTGAGTCCTCTCCTCTCTCTGTCTTATCTGAGACAGAAATCCCATGGCCCTCAGCAAAAAGAGTCACACATTTTCCTGGAAAACCAAACCAGACTATCACTTTGGCCTACAAATCTCTCTTCTTCATCCCTTTCATTATTCTGCTGGCTATATTGGCTAGGGAGATAGCTCAGTAGAATAAGCTCTTACCTGGCAAGTGCAGGGTCCTGAGTTCAATCCCTGGTACTCCCCCCAAAAAAGAAAGAAACTAGCATTCTGCTGGCTATAGTCTTATGCATCTATCTCAAGCCTTCTAGAAGAGTCCCAAAGTGGGCAGAACCAGGTCATCCACTTCACAACTTTGATTTTATGGTGCAGGTGTCCCTTGGTGTACATGGGAGTTGGTTCCAGGATCTCTCTGGGATACCCAAATCCACAGATGCTCAAATATCTCATACAAGACACATGTGCATGTACCATCCACACATCCTCCCATGTACTTCAAATCATCTCTGACTTAAAATACCAAATACAAATAAATGCTGTGTAAATAGTTATTATAGTATAAAAGCAACAACAAAGAAGCCTGCATAGACACATACAATATAGATACAACTTTGTTTTCAAGGTATATTTCGTGCAAGGTTTGTTGAATCCAGATATAAAACCCATGGATATAGAGGGCTGCCTGTGGTTTAAATAGGCAGATTGTTGTTACCATCTGCTCTACTGGAGGAAGTTCTTAGGCCTCACTCATCTCTTGCTCCCAGTGAGATTCACCATGATGCCTGTGCTACCAGTTCTGTGCTCAGGAGCTCTACGGCTGGCTCCTTCTGATAATCCTTCCCTATTTTTCTCCATAAATATTTGTCCCATAAACCTTGACATTTATCTGCCAGAATTAACCCACCCCATATCATTTCTGTATCTGTGTTTTATTTAAAACATTTGCCAACATGGCTCCATTCATCCAATGCGGCATCTAAGCTCTAGAGAGGACGGACTAGGAGTTGTGGCCTCTTTTCATTCCTCTTCCTTCCTTCTCCGCCCCCCAGTGCTCCTGATGGCTCTTTATAGGCTCTCTGTCCATCAGAGTCTCCGGAGTACTCACTGCTCCAGAGCAGAGACCATGAAAACACAGGACTAGAAATTCAGGACTGCAGCAAAGAACATTCTAAGGAAAGGCTAGGTAAACAAACGAAAGGGAAAGGGTAAATGCTGTAGAACAGAGACATCAAAATCTCTCTTGGGAAACTGTCAACTCATTTTGCATTTCTTCAGGACAGAGAAGAGTTTGGGAGTCAGACCAGAAATGCATCTACACATGCACAGTGTCTGACTTTCTAAGATCCAAATCAAAGAAATTTTACATTTTTGGTAGTATTTTAACCATATTTTGCTTAGCTTATTATCTCATTGCACAGGAGGAACAATTAAAATAGTAAAAGTTTAAAGACCAGTTGGGCCAGTCAGTCAATGAAGGATTCACCACAAAAGCCAAAGGTCTAGACTTTTCAATTAGTGGTTCAAAAAAGTTAGTGGTTTAGATTTTTCCCCCTAAGCATTCTGTAAAAATTCTGCAATATAATGTCATAGTTGTCTAAGTTTAGGAAATGACCCACTGTTGGGTAAATTGTCCCTTTCTATCGACCTTTTAGAAATACATTGTTTTCAATTTGGTGTGGTGATGTAGGCCCATAATCCCAGACCTTTGTGAGTCTGAGGCTTGAGGATCAAGCCCAGTCTGAGCAACTTAGTAACTTAGTGAGACACTGTCAAAATTAAAAAAAAAAAAAAAATTAAAAGGTCTGGAGATATAGCTTAGGCAGTGAAAAGGCTCTGGGTTCAATCTCTAGTACCACACCAAAATAAATAATTTTAGAAATTAAAACTTTGGTTATACTATTAAGATACAAATGAAAACATCAATATGATCTACCTGAGAAATATAGAGTTAAAAGCAAGAGTCCTCTAGAAAGAAAGTGAATAAAAGTATGTACACAAAACAAAATATCATTTCTTTGTTGGTATTTCAGATTATCAAGAAAATGTGCACGTGTGTGTGTGTGTGTGTAAATATATGTGTATGTATATAGAATACAAACATGAATGTGAATATATAAATAACATAAATGTGTCTATTTACACTGAGATCTTTTTGTTTTTTTTCCATTCATTAAAACTTAGCCATCTTAAAAACAAAAAAAAAAAATTTAGCCAACTTGAATCACTTTCTAAGGGCTTGCTAGGCATGAACAGCAGAACACTGCACTATCAAACAAATGGCATTCTCCTGGCAGAAAGTTCTACCACATATGTCACCAGCAGGAGCTAATATTTACTGTTTTAGGGACAGTCCCTAGCCCACTGCAATACTCAATAAGTGCCACTGGCTGCTGTCTGTTCATATTTACCACAGACCTCTATATGGTGGGAATTATTCTCAGCACTAGGGAATACAGCAGTGAACAAAAAGGAAAAAGCCCACCTCATGGTACTTACATTCTAGCAAAGGAGGGGAGCAATAAACTAATCAATAAATAAGTAAGCATAAAGCTTATAATTTATATGCTAAATGGTACAATTAATGGTAGTGTCAGTGTGGGGCTGGTGGTTATAATTTGAGGCTAACTTGGTCTGGGAGGTGTCCCTCTGCAGAGGTTAACCATAAAGGGAGAGTATCCTTGGGAGAAGGTTCTAGAAGCTGATGTGCACAGGCATTTGTTGAACAGCAGGGGGTCAGGAAAAAAAAGGCAAGTGAACAGATCTGGGAAGAGGACAGTGAGACTCACAGAAATTCTTAGGTCACACTGAAGACAATGGTCTAATGCTCCGTGAGCACACAAGGAGAGATACACAACAATTTATTCTTACAGTGACATATTTAGTCTGTTGAGATAAAAAGTGACTCAAGAGAAGAAAGAAGGAAAAGAGAACAGTAGAAGGTTCTACTACTCATCAAGGTAAGAGATGTAGTTAGGCCCACAGTAGCAACAGAAGTAATGAGATTTATAGGCAGACCATATGTGGGGTAGAGGAGAATATCAGGAGGAAAAGCCAAGACATTTGGGTTATGAACCAGGAAGAACAGAGAGGCTAACTCTAAAAAGATGATGGAGTGGAATAGGGCAGGTTTGGCACCCAGGAGTATGCAAAGTTTCTTATAACAACACTAAGGCCACCTGGAGGCCTCACCCTCATGACCACATCTAAGGCTAATTATCTCCCAAAGGCCCAACCTCCAAATAACAACAACATATAAATTTGGAGATTAACTTCCAATATATGATCTTAGGAGGGAAGCATTGAAATACTATCATTTATTATTGTCTTCCAAACTGCCCACAAGCAAGACACATTACTTCAGTTTTTTGTTGTTGTTGTTATTTTTGGTATTGGGGATTGAACTCAGGATCTTGTGCTTGCCAGGCAAGCACTTATTCTACTGAGCTATCTCCCCGGCTCTACTTCAGTTTTCTTTAGTACCACACGTAAACATTAACTCTTGAAAACTATCATTTACTGCATCTCTATATTGTTTTGCCCTTTCTCCATTTTATCCTGACTCTTGGTGAAAAAGTATCTTAAAATGCTTAGGTAACTTAAAAGCTAAATTGCTGGGGTTACTACATTTAAGGGACATCTAGGGTGAATCTAAATTTCACAATTCGTAGGGCTTACGCTAATATATAGGTTATGAGGCCTAAAAGGGAAAAGAAAAAAAAAGAGGAGACAGGTCAATAAAGATAAGGTCACTAAAGCAGTTAGCTGAGGTGAGAGAGGAAGTAAGGAACAATCTGGGCCTCAATCTTCCATCTAGCCCCATCAGCTTCCTCACAGTGTCCCTGGTGAAAGGGGAGAGAGGAGGCCAAGCAGAGAAGCCTTTCAGGTGAGGTGGTACAGGGGACAGTGAAGGTCCCCAGGAAGAGTGGTCTTAGATCAGGCTCTAAGGCCAGATATGTATGATGGCTCACAATCAAAGAAGAGGGAGAAAAGAAAGGCCATAAAGAAAAAAAATAAACTAACCCGGTCAGTGGTCTTCAGTTGGAGACACAAGACTGTAGCTGTTGGTAAAGGGATCCTACAGACGAGTGGTAAACTGGGCCCATGGGACACCTCAGAGGGTACAGGACAGCAGTCCGCTCCACTGAGCTAAGTCTATTTTCTACAATATATAGGGAAGCAGCAACAAGCAACAGCTCTCAGGGTAGGCAGGGCACACCTATGTGTCCTGCAGATGGAATATAACCAATATATGCATTATCAAAAAACTGATTTGTTGTATTCCAAGTGTCTTTGCGTTTAGAATCTATACTACTACATCCACTAAGAACTTACATATCCAGGACAAGTGCTTTGTATACCAGGAAATTTCTACACTGGACTTACATGGAAGAGCCTTTCCTCCCTGGTGTGTGTTCTGTGGGGTGTTGGGGAAATCAACAGCTTCTCCCAAGTCTTGCATACCTCAGTGAGAAGAGACTAATACTGCTTATTTTAAGAGTTGACTGGGACAAATGACAGTGCATGTAACAAAATTTCTTGTTTTGCAAACATCTAGTTTGAAATGTATCTCCTGAAAAGGATGAAAATCACTTTTGAGGGCTCGGATGAAAGGGACCCTGAGTAAGTACAGGACGGATGGAGCTACTTGTGTAGAGGGAAGAAAAAGAAGGGAAGATACAATCCCTGAGCTCTTAATCTTGCTTTATTGCTGGAGAAGAATATGACAGGTTATAGGCCAGTTAATAAGGGAAGAGAGAAAAAATAAATAAATAATGGAAGAGAGGTCCAAAAAAGCCATAATAACATGAGGGAATTTTGTACATGGACAAAGGTACAGTTTTGTACATGAGGTACAGTTTTGTACATGGACAGCTTAAATACTACACTTTGAAAAACTGAGATCAGACACAAATTATTACTGTGAGATCAAACACAAATTCTCCTAAACATGACCTCTAATGCAAGCACTTTGCTCACTGCTGCAACCCTAGCACACATTCTCTAGTAATTCTTGGTAAATAATTAAATGGAAAGCTGGTCTGAAGTCCCGTAGAGATTAGTCTTCTGGTCAACCATAGTGCAAGGTTCATTTATACAATGATCTTAAGAAAACGATCTTGTGAAACTTAGAAAACCGACCATGGAGTAGGAACCTGGAAGGACCTGCTTTCAAGATGGGCATCAAAGACATAAAAATGAAAAAATGTTGACGACATCTGTAGTCATAAACTACCTTGGAGTCTAGAAGAATCAGGGATACTGTGATTGAATCAACTTAATGTGAAAAGAGACACTGATGAAATAGTCAATCAAATGAATGATAAACATGAGTGAAGAGTCTAGTCTGCTAAATAAAATACAACCTGAAACAACCATATTGGCATCTAACAGCAGTGGTTGCCAATCAGCCCTGAGATTCTATCTTTGGAAATGAAATTCCAGTCACAAAAGAGAGGAAACTGCTGTAGTCTTTACAAAACAAAGCCCTCAACCAGAGACTTTATCCAACATTAAAATACTAAATAGAGTGAAGGTGTAGCTCAATAGTAGATTGGATGCAAGGGCCTGGTTTAAATTTCCAGTACCAAAAGCAAGTAAAGTAAAAACAAAAGTTAAACCTTTCCCAGAGTGATCCCTGACACATGAATACTGATGAACATCTACTCATCCATCTCTGTACTTTCAGAGTGCAAGCCTAGAGGAATCATGCTGGCAAATTGTATCTGTTCCTTCCTGAAGGATCAACAAAGCCCTAGAAACAGCTCTAAATATAGATGTCACGGAAGGTCTTCAGCAGGAGTTGCCCAACCATTTTCCTTCCTTAGTCCCTTCCCTTCTGGCATGGGATCAGTTTTCAAAGAACACACCCAGGGAGCATTTCCACCTCACCAATCTTGCTCTAATTCCACACAATTGTTTGTGACAGAATGCTCTACCCCTTCCTAAAATACCTCCTCACTAAGCTCTCTCCTTTCTACTTATAACCCAAATGTCCAGTGTCTCCTTTTCTGTTTCCTTCATATCTTTTCACTATCAGCAGACTAATATGCCCTGTATAACATTTAATTCATTCTTACATAATCTGTTGCCCCATCTCTAACTGATTGATACTATTTCCTTTGGCAGTTTTTCTGATGCAAAAGCCATATATCCCAAAACATATCAGTATATACACGACTTGACTTTGCTCTGAAAAAAAAAAAAAAAATCAAGTAAAGCTGTGAGAGCACTCAAAGTTGTAAATTCTGTTTCCCCATTACATTCTATAGAAAACCTAGAGAAATGCAAACACCTTGTATGAGAAAGACACTGCATCCACAGCCAGACCTAAGTTCCGAAAGACGGGCAGCTGTAACAGCAGCAGGATCCATGACTTCCAGGAAAAGCACTGCCCTTTCTAGCAGCCAGGATAAAGTTTACCATTTGGATAAATATTTTATCTAAGCCCATACGTGGACCACTGTAATGGTATCTAAACTAATCTTCCCATTTATCTATTCTCTATCCTGCAGCTGGAGTCATTCTTTTAAACCACAAGAGTGCTCACAGCACTGTCCTCTTAGGACTTCCCACACAGGAAACAACTTTGATCTCTTCTCCTCAGTACTCATCCTGAGCCACAACCACATCCTGTGGACTCCCTCAGACCCCCTGGGTTGTAGAGGCCTCAGGGTGCTCTTCAAGAAGTGTCAGGAGCTCTGACCTTCTTGGCCCCCTGCCTGGAATGTGGACCCCTGCATGGGATTCTCCTACATTGGATTCAGGTGTCTGCTCAACTGTCACAATATTAGTGGCCTTTCCAATTACTCCACCTAGAAGAGCACCCATTTCATTACTTCCAGAAGTCCCTGGCCTTCATGCTGCTACACTGTTCCTGCTACAGCAGCTGATGTCACATGTTCATTTGTTTACTGCCCGCCTCACCCTTCCCCAAACAGAACTGTCATGAGCACTTGGGAGTCCTTTGCTCATTCAAGGTCCACAAGTGCCTGGCACATAGTAAGCTGCTCACAGAACATGGTTCTGTGAATGAACTTTAAAGGACCACTTTCTGTGTGTTTCTATGTGCCAGTCCGTATCAGAGATCAGGATTTAAAGGCAAATACAATAGGATCTAGTTTTTTTCTTTAGGGAACTTAAAATGTAGCAGTGGACATATGCACAGAACTACTAGAATGGACAATGACATCAGCTTAAAGTATGCAAAGAAAACTGTAGAGGAGCTAGAGGTTCAGTAAGGCAAACTGGAGGGCAGATTATGAAGAAAACTGAGCTTCAGGTTAAGGAGCCTGTTCTTATTGAAGCCTGCTATGGAGCACCATAGGAATGGAAAAAGGTGATATATTTGGTGTCATAACTGATAGGCAGAGCTGGGTGAAGTGGTACATGCTTATAATTCCTGCACTCATGGGTTGATGCAGGAAGATTCTTAAGTTCAAGAGCAGCCTGGGCTACACAGTGAGGCCCTGCCTCAAGAAAAAAGAAAAAAAAAACAAACAAAAAAACAAAAAACAAAAAACAAACCTGACAGACTTAGAACCAATAAAAGAAAATGAGTAATTCTCCAAGGTATGTAGGAAGGGCTACTGGCCAGAGAAGAGAAGGACTAAATTTGAAGAAAAAAACAGCAAATCTGGTTTTTAACAGGTTGCGTCTGAGGTACCCTGATAACAACACTAAAAATCATTAGATTTCTCTGGTGCCTAGAAAACCTCTGACTTAGCAATTCTATGGTCCCATTCCATGGTTTTCTTCCCTGTTGGGGGTCCCAACAGAACAGGACTACACTTATCACACACATGTGATGGCCACTGTGTTAGCCCCAACTTAGCCATGTATAAAAAGTCCTTAACTCTTCAGGTTTTATCAAATCTTTCAATTTAATATATTCTTAACCATGCTTTCCTAAAACATGGGATACCTGCTTTGCAGTGAAGTTTGACACAACTGAAGAAATTTCCCAGGCATTTTTCCTAGTCAGAGGTTTGAAGGTACAATTCTAAATGAGACATTATTTATAATTTTAAAAATAAAAAATGTTCAAGGACAACCATTACTATTACTTTTCACATGTCAATATGAATGTGATGGAAAGCCACTGGATATATGTATATATAAGCATAAACATGTTCAGACACAACAGGGAGATATGAAGAGTGAAAATAAAGTACCATAAAACAAAACCTATGTTCAACAGTAAAGGACAATTGTATACAACATAAGGATAGAAACAAACGAACTCCACATCAAGATTTTCCCCCAAGATTTGGTTAAAAGAGGATGTTGGTCAAATTCCAGTGGTCTCACTTCTCAATTAACAAACCATCCTCTATAGTGCAAACAAGAAGGAAGTCAAAACTTGAGTCAAACACCAAAAGAGCAAGAGGTTTTGTTAACTGTTAGAAAGAATATCCTATAACCATAAGGATCCATTTCTTGAAAATGTTGGACAAATAAAACTGCTATATTGCAACAGGCAATGAACTAGACATGAGGCGACTCTGACACCACAAAGGTCCTAATGCATTTCACCAACACCTGCTGCTCCACATACAAGTCTGTATCTTTCTACCTCTTAGATGCCTGTGAGCCACATTACTGAAAAGAGGCCACAAGGAGAAACTCCGGATGTAGCCCACTAGCACAGGGGTGAGGGATGCTTAGGGCTGCAGCCAGCTTTCATGGCCCATAAGGGCCCATCCAACACCGTTAGAATCAAATAACATAGTCATGTGAGATGACAGACTAGCTAGGCTGAGAAGCCCTCATTGTCTCTGTGAGAAAAACGACATCCCTTGGATGAGAGATTCATCCAAGCCGCCTAGCATATCAGGCTAGCACTGGATTCCAGGTGCCAAATTCCAGCTTGGCATTAATTTTGCATAAAACAAAAATTAACTGTCTTACGTCTGTCTGCCTATCTCTATTTTTTTTTTTTTTTTTTTTTTTTGAGGCAGGGTTTCACTATATGGTTCAGGCTGGCCAGAACTCACTAGATAGCCCACGATGGCCTCCTGGGGTTACAGGCATGCACCACCACAGCTAGCTTTAAACAATTTAAATATTTAAATGACTAGAGTATTGGCAATAAGCACCAAGGAAACATGAAATTAAAAAGTTTAAAGATAAGCAGATATCAGGAAAAGTTCCAGGTGGGAAGAGAGAGAGAGAGAAAGAGAGAGAGAGAGAGAGAGAGAGAGAGAGAGAGAGAGAGAATATTTTAAAGAAATCAGTCTTATACTTAGGTCTCTTCCTTAGAGCAAGAATATAATTACTTCAAAGTCACAGTTTTATGAAGGTCTAAGTTACTTTCTGGGGCAGTAAGTTATTTGCAAGCACATAAGAATTTTGGCGAAAACCAAGTAAATGAACCCACAGAAAACAAACATCAGGAAAAAAACAACAACCCAGAAATAATCTGAGTTATAAAGGAAAAGCACTAGGGTGGGTTATTTTCTCCCCAATTAGAGTCAAAAATAAAGCTGAAAAGTGAAAACGTTTTAAGGTAGGACTTGAAGTTGGGTAGCCAAAAGAATGCACTTAGTGAACTGTATCTCTTATTTCTAGAACCTATTTCTATTATTAATAGTGTCTCAAAACTAAAGAAACATAAGCAGGCCTTCCACCAAATCATAAACAGCCTAGACCGGCAGTTGCAGTTCAAATTCCTGTAAGACAGAGCACTCACCGGTCCCAAGTAAACTTCAATAACATTCTCTACCCAAGTTAAAAGGTCCTTTCCTGGCTAACAGTCAGGAACTGTCTTCATTTCCTCTTACAGATATATAATAAGCAGACTCTATAAACATAACAGGAAAAAACTCATCATTTCTGTCAGAGAAATTCAGCATAAACTCCCCATCCACATTCTGGTTTCTTGATTTCAGATGATTCCTTTAATATTCAACCACACTGTGATCATGAAACAGAGAAACTGAGTTCTTTACCAAACTGACTCCCAAGCCCTATGCAGGGAAGCCATAAAGATGTTTCATTTAGAAAAGAATCAGACTCCAGTGGCAAAGGAACTTACTCATAAAACCAAGGACAAGTGTTTAATTTACTCATGTAAATAGCTAGCTTCAGGGGCTCCCTGTTGAGTTCAGAGTTTGAGGCTTGAAAACTAGTCTCAAGCCACCTAAGCCTAAATGCAGGTGCCTACTTACCACCCTGAGAAACTCGGGTGGACCACCACATACTGCTTCAAGGGTTTATACTCTAGGTGCAAATCCAAAGAGGTCATCTACATCCACCTACCCAAGTCACACCCTGAGGGTGTAAATTTCACAACAACCTAATCCACTCTGTTCTAAACTCTGACTTTGAAGCATCCATCTTTCAATATGTATCACTAAGCTTCCATGCCTGCATCTGTGTAGGAAAAGCTTTCCACCAGGCACAGAACTTGGGCCTGCTGCCAAAATTTATTTAACAAGTTAATCATACCAATCAAGGCTAGGTAGTTAGTCTGTTATTCAACTGCTTGTACTCTCTGATTGTTTTTCTTTTCTTATTAAATAAAAACAGAACATCATCTCTTATAGTCTTAGTTGCCATTCTGTACAAACCTCATTTTTTTTTTTGGGGGGGGGGAATCCTGGGGATTCAACTTAGGGTGTTGAGCCCGGTAGGCACCACGGGTGCCTGAATCTCATACAAAACAGGCAACAAACAACACTTTGCTAAACAGCACAGGTAGTTTAAAAAGGAAAGAAAAAGTAACTGCTGTGGTTTGATTCTAACCGCTCTGTAACTTTCATTTCCAAATGACCATTAGACTTTGGAGTGTAAATATCACCATCAGCAAATCTTACAAATTTTTACTTTACTTACTTGTATTTTAAGAGCAGCCACTGAAGTAACCAGAGTCCTACAAGGATCATGCCGTTAATTTCACAAATAGAAAAAGCCCACTGCACCCGGTTAAAATGGTCAAAAAATGTGTCCGGTAGTGGAGGCTGCACCTCCTTAGGAGGTACTCGTTCATGGACGACCGAGATCATCACTGTGGTGAGGACAAAACAGGAAAGTGCATAAAGAAAGGCCAGAAAAGTCTTGCCCCACTCCATGGGGTACTGGGAGCGTTCTAGCTCCGGCATGGGAATCTGTATCATCTCTTTCCTATACCCATTTGGCATACCATTGGGTTTTGTCTTGATGCTGAAGCTGCCATCAGGGTTGGAGATGTCTACACCAATGCTGAGGTGCCCATTAGCGTGGCCATTCTTGTGTGCTTCCATGTGGTGCTCCATTTTCAGGGTCTCTATCATGTCCAAGAGCCGCTGCCCATTGTCTGAGGAGACTCGGCACAAAGGGGGTTTTGTAAAATCCTCTTGAGTTAGGCTGATCAAGTCTTGGCCTGTGAAATGTTCCATAGGTTCACAGTATTCTGGCATAGCATTCTCCAGGAGCCAGTCTGCCACCTTCTTGGGTGACCAATAAACCACTTCCTTCATTGTATTGGCAGACAACACTGCAGTCACCACTTGCTCTGGGAGGTCAGCAGTCCCTGGTCCTACAGGGCAGGACACTGTCCCTCCTGGATTGGTTCATCCTGTTGGGCCTTATGAGTGGGGGCTCCTTTGGCAAGATGGTCAGGGCAGATTTTTAAAACATCACGTAGCTGTCCACAATTCTGCGTGTCCAAGCATTAATTTACCTCATTTTTGAACCAGATTCTTCCTTCTGTGGAAGCAAAGGAAAAGGTCAGGACACCAGACTTCCAAATCTGCCTCTTCAAAATGTAAAGTCTGAGCATGAGTAGTGGAAATGGAAAGCCAGTTACGGGGAAAATCCATGGTTCTCAAACGTGTTTATTTTAGGAACCAGTGATACCCTGTTTATTAGTATTCTCTGAGAGCTCTAAATTGGATCTGAAAATGGATAAGGTCACATGTGACAGACTATACAGCATCTTTAGTAGTATATTTACTAAGAATAGTGTAATAATGCTTTGAACGCTGCTCAACACTGACCAGTGATTCTCTTTGTGCTTAAATTTCAGATTTATTCCCTTGAGCTAAGAATATTACATCGTAGTGTCAGGCCAGCACCACCCTGTTCTCTGAGTAAAGCAACACTAACCCTGTGAAGACAACTCTTCAGAGAAAGCAAGATCAATCACAGGTTCTATCTCACAATTAACTCAGATAACAAAACCATTTTCCATGAGAACCTCTATGCCTCCTGAGAGCTTGAATTCTCCATTTAATTTCCAGCAACAAACCCAGAGCCTTCCCTTACTCTGGTGGAGCTTCTCTGAAAGTTTTTCCTAGCCACTCTATTTAAAAGTTCTTTCCCCACATCACCAACAACTGACACCTGTGACACACAACAGACTCCTTGGTGCACAGAGTAGGAGAAAGGGTGGCAGCTGTGGGAGTCAGGGGCCCTCACTCAAATGAAAAAGCCATGTGCCTTGTTGACAAATTTCTCTAGCCCCTAGTAATCTTGGTTTTCTCTGAAAAACAGGCTTAGCAACACCTTATCTACAGGCTCCTGCCTCTATGAGGATGTAATCACTCAAACAGATGCAAAGTTATGAATTTCTTCAAAATGTACATCTCCTTTTTGTAACGCTCTATTCTCTCTCTAATACTCAAATGGGTCCATAGTGACATTTCATAAGTATTTACTGAAACAGCCACTTCTAAAATGGCTTTTCTAAAGCCCACTCATTCTGACACATTGAGCAAAGACACAGTCCCCATTTCAGGAAAAAAATAAGACTTCATTTTAAGCAAGATTTGAAATTTGAAATTAAAGGCATGTGTAATTTTCCTGCAGCTGATGCTGAAACAACACAAAAGGGGAAAAGCTCATTTCTGTGGAAGTGGACTGAACAGAAGTCACTACTAACTCACCGTTCACAGAACCTAGCCCATACTGCAGAACTATAGAGCTAAGAAAGTCACTCTGTCCTGGGCTCACACACTTGATTTAGATAGAAGTGGGAAGTTTTGAAAAGGGACAGGTAAACTACCATTGCCCAGAAAAACCTATTTGAATTACCTACTGGGAGACTGTTAAAAATCAGATATAGCCAAAATTAGTAGCTAAATTCTCACAGCTGGGAAGAAGTAGTGGCTGAATAGAAGATGTAAATTCTTCTTTCCAAGATAAAACAACGTTTGAGAGACAAAAGAGGTATGAGAATGCCTGGTCTTCTATATGTGTCAGCGTTTAAGTCTGGTGAGATTGTGAGTTGCCTAAAATGAAGAGCTGGCTCTTGGGCTAGGCCAAGACCTAAGATGCTTTCCAGGGATTTCCCACTGAAAAACAGCCTCACAGAACTGAAAATGTAGGAAGGAGAAACAAAAAGGAGAAATTACAATCCAGTGGTGTTTCTTTAGGTTAAAAGGTACACACTCACTGTAGGTTCAGCAAGGCATTCTGCCTGGTAACTGTGTAAAAAATAAATGCACTAAATTAATTTGACTGTTTCTTAAGAAAGACATTTTAGTCTTTAACATAAAAGCCTTTTAGATAATATGCCATAACATGGCATGCACTGTTTTTACTTAATTATAAAAGACGGGTTTTAAAAACAGAAAATAAGTTAAAGCAAATTATTGTACTAATACAAAAAAAGATTTAACCAGGCAAAATCACTAAGGAATTTAGAAATATTTGTTTACAATTCCTAAAAAGAACCTATCTGTTGTCGTCTAGTATTATCTATATATAAAGCATGGCTATGATAACAAAAACCTACCATCAGAATTGTAAAGAGAACACAAGAATTAGAGTACCACAAAATATACTACACAACTATTCATGTGCGATTGCTGAGAGATTTCAAGCTCCAATTACTTTATCATTAACCTGAACCCTAACCCTATGCCTCAGTTTCCTGTAAGGGGATAATTTATTAGTTCACTTATTTCATTAGTAAAGAGTTTACATGCTCCTCACAGTGCTTTGGCAAACAAAGTAATAAACTAAAAATTTAAAGAAATATTGCAGAGTGTAATTTATTCATGCCTTGAATGGATTTTAAAATTAAGAATTCAGAGTTCAAGACTTTTTAAGGTAGGACGGACCAAAAACCGAACAAACACAGCTGGCACAACAGTGCGGAAACAGCCAGGGCAAGAAAGCGTTTGTTTCCAGATGCTGCTACTGACAAGCAGAAGTAGGAAGCAGTGCATGTGCAGGCCAACAGCCAGCGAGTGAGCTACAACAGCCAGCGAGTGAGCTACACTTCCTGTTTCACACAGCAAAGCTCTACAACAAACATAGTATGAAATATATACATAATTTGACTCTAATAGTTTGTAATCAATGCAAAATAAAAATTAGCTGGGCATGAAACATTTAGTAGACTTTATAATAACAAAGCTACATATGGGTAGTTTGTTAAGGATTAGTACAAATCAAGGTATTATTTTACTATGAAACAGACTGAATGATTTTGTAAAAGCTTCAAGTTCAGGTAAAGGTCTTCACATCCAGCAGAACTTTCCACAAAAGTTAACAATAATCCAACTGACCTTTTAAGGCAATACAGGCCACCAAAACACTTATGAAAAAGGTGTTTACTTCTTCTCTGTTTAGATAGCTCCTAAATTTTTTTTCTTGAAATCAATATAAGCCATATATTTTCTGATTTAGCATTTGAAGACTTAAATAAACAGTTCATAAAATCATGTCTATTTGAAGAAACAATGGCAAAGGTTCAGCTGGAGAACCTATATATTTCTTTCAATCTACAGTTCTGGAAGTTTTAGAAGATAACCTTTCAACTGTCCTTCATTTTAAATTACTGTACATGCAGCGCTCACAGCCCACAGTCCAATTCTGTCTGGGAAATAAAACCATTTCTTAGGAGAATGGCTCTTCAGACTAAGTACACACTGCCCCATTCTGCTGAGATTTCAGAAGGGCTTGCTGATCATGAATCTGCCTTCTGGTCCACTTGGGCTGCTGAGACCCTAGGCCAGTGGGGCAAACCTCTGGCACCTGTTTCACAGCTGGTCATTTATTACCACGGAAAGCTCTAAAAGGTTCACTGTTACTGCTCTAGGCTGGGAGAAGAGCTTCATTTGAAGGTATCTTTTAGTCTCTTCCTCGCCTTGTTTATTTTGTGGTACTTAAGAATTAGACTTCACAGTAACCAAGTTCCTTCTCAGTGGCTGGCCTACACAGCTCACCCAACTAACAGCCTCATTTTAGGTCCTCCTCCAAAACATAACAAATACACTTAGCTCTCAATGTACCAAAGGGAAGATATCATTTCTTAAACAAAATTAATAGGTATAAGGTATAATTACAAGAAACCAGCTGCACCTGTTAAATACCATGTAGCATAGTCCTAATCATTCTTTGAGGGTATGAAATATGTAACTGAAATCTACTATTCAGAGTCCTATCATCAGCAAATTCACATTTCCTTACCCTGAGGCCCTACTTGAGTTATTCTGTGATGGGCTGAGTATGTAAATGTTTAGCAACCAGAAAATCCAAACAATAATTCACTATAGTAAAAGCGTGGACTAAAAGTTCTACAGTGCAAACTAATAACTATTGCACAACAGAATACTAAGCCTCCACTGAAGGTTGTACTACCTTTCTATATTTAGGAAGAAAGATATTCATAGCTTTGTCCAGTGAGCAAATCAATTACAAAACAGGATACCATCTTTGTAAATACATGCAGGTTACAAATGTCATGGTATGAAAGTTCAAAAATCGTTAGGCATCAACCAGTTATCTTTTGTTAACAAGTATGTCATTTTCTACTTTTTTTCCATATCTTTCCTCTTCTCTAGTAAATATATTAATTGTCTTTGACAAGGGAAAACTATGGTCCTTCTTTCAAGTATATTATGTTTTAAACATGTAGACTGCATTATAAAACTAAATACTTTGTTTAAAAGTATGAAATGGGTTTGTAAGTTTCTCTAAATAACTAGAACTTTTGCCTTCTATGTATAATGAGGTTCCAAAATCTTCCATATTTCACAGACCTGAGGGGTGAGCCAAAGCACCAACACAAAAAAGGTGACATCCAAACCTAAATGCATGAAGACATTCCAGGTCTCAGATATTTCCCATTGTTGCAGAGAGAAAGTAACAATAAGCCATCGAATTAGAACTGCCCTACCATCTAAATTTCCTTTAGTGTCTGACCACCCAGACTGCTATTAAATAAAAAGGACTAAGAGAGCTTTAAAAAATTCTGTCCATAGTCATTAACAATAAGGAAAATGTTGTACAGCTCTACTGACAACTAATCACCATAGACTTCCCATGAGATTTAATTCTTAGAACTCTATTATGAAACACACTGAAGCTTATTTACTCTCACCCAGTTCACCAGCACCCTCTGTCTGAAGCCAGCAGGGCTATTCTAATACAGTATTTGCATACTTAATCTGCAATGCTTGGGCTTGGATTCACTCTCACAATAGTTGGAAAAGGTCAGAACATAGCCAGTGTTTTCAAATTCCATTTGCTCTCACAGGAGCTGATGTGTACTGAGCCGATCTTATCTGTCCCAAGCAGCCCGAGAAAGCCTCTCTACTCCTTTGCACTCTTCCCATTTCTCTTTTGAAAACTGAGGGCTAAGATAAGCACAGTTTGGGGAAAGGATGAGGCTATGCTTTACTCTTCTCTTGTTTTTAAGAAACTCTGATTCAGCATCCTAAGCAGGTGTCAGCAGTTCAGGTTCACTTATACCAGTTTACTCATTTTTCAAGTGAAAATAATCTGGCATTCCTGAAGAACACTGAAATAAAGATTAGAAATCTGATATGACATGTAGGTGCCTAAGAATGACTTTTTAAGACATGTAAAGGAAGTAGCTTCCCTTTCCTGAAGAAAAACCCAATGGTGGTCAGTCAGAATAGGGCTGGCATGGCACCCAGAGGCTGGTGAGGTAGCAGAGCTGGTGTGAGAGGACGGGAGTGAGGTCACCCTGCCCCACGTATCTTAGGCCTTCCTCGGCCCTGTGTCTTCTCAACCCCAGGAGATGCATGCAAAACTAAAAGGGCTGCTAGGAAGTCACTCCACCAGACACCAACTCCTTTAGAGATGCCTTCTCAGGCCAGACACATGCAAACAAGCTGGTCACAGAGAACAGAGACTGTTGAGAGGCTGTCACAAACAATACAGCACAAGTGATGCCCAATGCAGGTAATCCTCAATCTCTGTTTGTTTCTTTTTTTTCTTTTTTGCAGTACCGGGGACTGAACTCAGGACCCTGCACTTGCCAGGCAGGAGCTTACTCTACTGAGCTATCTTCCCAGCCCAATCTCTGAACAGCAAAACAAACAAATGAAAAACTAACTAAACACCGCAACTGGAACCGGCCAGTGGAATCTCACTTTGTAAGAGTTCCTTGCCTCCTCAGGCACTGCTAGCCAGTCAGCCTCTGGTGTCACCTCCAGGCTGCCATCTGCTTTCAGATAGGCCTTTCTAGCTCTATGCGTAATCTGACTGCCTCACTTAATGCTCGAGAATTCAGGTGGCTCCCCATGACTTGAGGGACGATGGTCCAACTCGTCAGCTTAGCTCTGAGGCCTCCCATAACACAGTCCACGTCACTACAGGGACCTCACAGCCTTTCCCTGCAAGGCCGGGCCTGTGTTGTACCCACACTCAAGGAGCTCGTGAGATTCCCTCATGCCCAGACAGTGTAAACCTTGTAAATTGTTTATCCTTCAGAGAATGATGTTCCTACCTTATTTTGAACTTTTTATTCTGGCTTACCACCCCTCTAGTTTCATTTGCCTTCTAGTCTCCGGAGCCTAGCCCGTAGTACACACCTATATACATTAGTTTTTTTGTTTGTGTGGGGTTTTTTGTTTTTGTTTTTTTGGTACAGGGTCTCACTACACAACTCCAACTCATAGTGATCTTCCTGTTTTCTGCCTCCCTAGTGCTGGGATTATAGGTGTGTGCCACTGGGCCAGGACTCCATCGCCAGCTCGGCGTCCCCAGGGGCAGGGCCAGCACAGCATGTGGAGCTAGGGCACCTGAATACACTGAACACATGAATGAATGCAAATGCAAAAGAGACAGCTTCGAGTTCCAGATAATGAACCCAGTAATGTCTCTTTCTTTTGTATAACAGGCATAGAAATATCAGTAAAATATAACTGCTGAAATTTTTATAACATAATTATTTTCCAAATAAAAAGTACCAAACAATAATTTCAAAACCCAAAGTGGAAGAGATACAAGCTAACACTAAAAATTAGAGGTTGGAATTTTAAGATCCCAGGCAGGTCAGGGACCTAGAAGCAAGACCCCTGAATAAAGCAAAACCTCTTTAAGACCAGAAAACCTGGATCTATGAAATTGGCACATAGTAAGTTCAACTCCAAAGTTCTCCTAACTACATGGTATGAGATTTCCAAGCCAAGAAAGTAATATAAATACAAAAGAAAAATAAGTACAAATTAGTTCCTTAGAGACCCTTAATAAGCAAGGATTCAGGAGACTCCCAGGAAAAAAGTAATCTCACTTGAGAATGAATAATCATTGAGAATGATGAATCCCAGAAGAAAATGATCCAAAAGGAAGGAGATCTGGCAGGTGTTATAAACAGGACATTTATCACACTATGAATCTGAGAAAATAGAATAGGCTGGATTGAGTTCAGTGGCTGAGATTGAATATATTCAAAAGATTTTTTAAAACTGGAATTATAATAAAAGAACAAAAAAAGACATATTTAAAGAAAGCACACACACAAAAAAAACACTCTGGCTTGTGAGCCACTGATACTTCAGAATTAAAATGAGAGAGCAAAAAGGTAAAGGGAAGCCAAAAGAAGAGGAATAAGCAAAAGCATAAACTATGTGATTAGAAAAGCCATTGCCCAGCTTTTTCTAACATTAAAGATCTTATACAATCCAAAACCCATATACTTTTGGGAGACCATGAGACAGGAATGGAAAATTGAACCCAGTGAATCAAAAGATGAAACAATTTAAAAGTTATCTAACTAAAACTTCATTCATTTTTACTGACTCCAAAAAATCTTTGAAGATGGTAATAATTTTAAAGAAGGAAAGCATAAAAAAAGCAAAAGGGGGCCGGCGAGATAGTTCAGCAGTCTAAAGTGCCTGCTTAGGCAAGCTTAGGCAGGTGCACGGGGCCACAGTTCCAGCACCATGCCAGCCCCACCTTCAGGGCGGGCTGAGCCAGCCAAAAAAAGAAAAAAGAAAGAAGAAGAAGAAAAAAGGAGAAAACTGCAACATTCCTTGAAGTTGGGAAGCAGACTAACTAGTGGTGACAGAGCTGGGCTGAGCCCTCTGGTTTACAGGACACTTAAAGTCAAAGGAATTGATGGTGTCAGATAACTTAGGAACAGCAGTGAAGGTGGAGCTAAGATTGGCTAAAAGACCATGATAGACATTACCTCTACAGGGCCAGCCAAATAGCTCAGCAGATTAAAGCACCTGCAAGCAGGTACAGGGGCCAGGAGGTCAATCCCTGGGCCTGCCATGCTGGCCCCGCCCCCGGGCACACTGAGACAGTGATTGAGACTGGGCACAGTGGCGCGTGCCTGTAATCCCAGCTCTTGGGAGGCTGTAAACAGGTGGGTCACTATGAGTCTGATCTAGTAGTAAGACCCTGAACACCCTGTAGACCCTTCCCTAAAAATACAAAAGAAAGAAAGAAAGAAAGAAAGAAAGAAAGAAAGAAAGAAAGAAAGAAAGAAAGAAAGATACCTCTACATTCGTACGTTCCACAACTGAGCAGCTACCTCTCCCTGAAACCAGAGAAATCCTCTTTACGGTAGAGGACACAAAACAGGTGAAAGCTGGAGCACCTTACTAAAAAGACATTAACTGAAAAGCAGTCTGTCCTTATTCCTTCTCATTAGGTACTAAGAGTAAGCACCTCAAGGCGATTGATCCCTCAAAAAGTTTGAGAGAAAAGACGTGAGCACATTGATCACCTTATACTGAACCACAAATAAACAAGTGACCTTCAAGCAAAGAACTTCCACACAGCTTTGTTAGTTTGCTTTAAAATACAAACACTTAAATAACTGAAACAAGCTGTCAGAAATTCAACTCTTTAATAAATATAAAAGGCAGGGATCAACTACCCCCAAAATCAAGCAAAAAAGAACTTAGAAACAGATGTGGTAGGGTAATGATAATGATGGGAAAACTGATCAGCACTCTCAAAGTAAGATTTAGGAAAACAACAAGATGGTACTTAAAGACTTTTGAAAAGCTCATGGAACTTTATCATAATTATTTTTATTTTTTGTATTTGGTACAGGACCTACAGGATCTACCGGATCTCACTGCGTAGATCGGACTCATGGTGATTCTCCTGTTTGCAGCCCCCCAAGCACTGGGATTACAGGCACGCGCCACCATGCCCAGTCTCAATTGCAGTCTCAGAGCACCCCAGGACGGGGCTGGTGCTTTAGGCTGGAGATGGAACCCCAGCTGCTGCGCTCTGCCTAAGCAGGCGCTTTAGTTCACTGAGCTATCTGGTATAATTATTTTTAAAAATCAAAAGAAACAACAGGAAATCAAATTGAAAACCTCTCAAAAAGTAGAACAAAGTTGGAAAATTGAGAGAAAAGACCATTTAAGTTCAATATCTGAATGGTGCTCAAGAAAGAAAAAGGGAATGCTAACGATTTTTAAATTTTTTAAAATTTAAAAATAATCAAAGAAATCATTCAAGAAAATTTCTCATAAGTGGAGGGGACATAATTTGTCTCTGAAAAGGCTCATAACATGTCCAAAACCAACCAAAAATATTTTTTAAAATTTTGTTATTCCATATTAATGAATTATGTTAAACAAGAAAGGGGATAAAAACCATAACAAAAGGCATCAACACAAATACTCCATCCCGCTTCCCAACTTCTAGGCTTTGTTTTCTTCCATCCTCACAAGTACCACTTGCAAGGCCCATTTTACCTTCCTTACTAGAATTCTGTGCCTAATGAGAGGAGCCGCTGGGGACTTCATGTGTGGTTCTCTTGACACTGTTTCAGGATCTTCTACTAGGCAACGTTGCCTCTTTAATACTATTCTATGTAAAACTGAGAATAATAACAATACCAAAATATTTTCATATATTTTATAAAGAGCAAATATTTCCTCCAGGCATTCTGAATGCTGTTCAGATTTCAAATATGTTTTCCTTGCCTCATATACCAGCAAGTGTCCTAGATGACTGAATATTTCAGTTTCTAAACTGCTTTCTTGTAGCGCGCTTCTGCTGTAGGAGTAGTTAGAAATCCTTGGTCGAAGGTTCCTGAGCAGCATGGCCCTTAGATCATCTATGAGCTTCAGAAGACTGACCCAGGAGTCCAAGGTTCATCACTATGACTAACACAGATAAAGCAACTGTTGTATTTTAAAGGATACATTCAGCTTTCAAACCAGGGACGATTAGAGTTAGTAACAGACTGAAAATACACTGAAAGAAAAAAGCAGCCTGTTCATTAATATAAAAACTTAAAAATCATATCTGCACAGAAGCAAACTTTTGTATTCCTCTGAGGATTAAACACACTTATTAGAGGGCTGACCAAATAGCTCAGCGGATAAAAGGGCCTGTAAGGAGGCACAGGGGCCTGGGGTTCAATCCCTGGGCCTGCTGTGCTGGCCCTGTCCCTAGGGTGTGCTGAGACAGTGATTGAGACTGGGCATGGTGGTGCACACCTGTAATCCCAGCTCTTGGGAGGCTGTAAACAGGCAGATCACTGAAGTCTGATCTAGTAGTAAGACCCTGAACACCCTGTAGACCCTCCCTTAAAATACAATAAATAAATAAATAAATAAATAAATAGACACACTTATTAGTTAGGTAACCAAGGTTTTCCATTTCACTGAGAAAAAGCACACCAAGCTACGCTTATAATTTTGATTCAGTGAAATTAAAAAGGAAAGCCAATTTACGAAACAAGACCTCAGGGACTAACACCATGTTTCAAAATTAGCAACCACACTCAGGCCCAGATAGAAGAAACCAAGTTTAAGACTCTTCCAAAATAAATTCCAATACATGTTTTGATAGCTAGGAGGTACCATTTTCAGACCAGAGAACTTTTAAGGCAGTAAATTCTATGGCTCTCCAACGTGTATTCTGTGGGCAGTTCTGCCACACAAGCCCTGCCCATGTCCCCACCATGTTCAATTCTCTCCCATCATCTTCTCCTAGAAGTAAAGCAGATCAAGAATTAATTCCAAAGAACGCAAGAGTACACTTCCTATACCATTATGTACACACTCACCCCTCAGACTTATGGCTTAAAAATAAATATCCATTAATTCACTAACTTTTCTCTAGTCATCAGTAATTGTGATTTCCTGTTTCCTAACTAGGATCTGGTAATTAATTCCTCAAACTTTTGAGTTATATTTTTATTGAGCTTTTTAATTAACTAATAATTAAGAGCACCAACGCTCAGCCGACTAGAAAGGAAAGGCCCTCAGGAAGTAAGTAGGTCAGCGCCAGAGCACAGAATCTGTAGCTCGGCCTTGGAGGAAGGACCAGTGCCACGAGGGGGCAGCACGACGCCAATGACAGTACATGCTCTCCAGGAGCTCATCTCACTTCTAACAGAGGACTGGGACACAAGTGATACAACTAGGTAGCGAAACTGCAAGAACTACAGCTCGTTTTATGACCTGTTAATTGGCGCTCCCCGATACCCATGTGATTTTAATATGCATTATTGGTGGCTATCCAGTTAGCAACATGGCTAATGTTTCCAGCTTTTCTGGCCATACATACTGCATATCTGACCTAGTCTGCAATCTCACAAAGCCATGTCTGGGGGGGG
>NW_004524581.1:440407-441082 GCF_000260255.1 Octodon degus | reverse complement strand
GGAGGAGGAGGAGGAGGAGGAGGAGGAGGAGGAGAAGAAGAAGAAGAAGAAGAAGAAAAAAAAAATCAAACACTGAACAGCACAAAGTTTATTAGAAGAATCAATCCTATAATCTTTGCTGGAAATATTCAGGCTTTAAACAAAACTTTAATAAAGCTTTATTTTCTAGGTTCTATAAGTCTAATTGAGGGCACCAAAACAAGAGCTTTAAGACTTAACAGCAGCGAAAATTTAATTGTAAATTAATCATATGAAATCGCACGGCTGTGAACAATGATGAAATAGCTTTTAAAACAAACTTTAAAAACTGAACAATCACAGCTAAAGCTATTTTGCATTGAGTAAATTAGAGTTTTACTCTTGAAAAGCCCTGAAAGCATATTACTGTGAGTATGTTATACTAAAAGAGCTAAAGTTCAAAATAAATTGTATATAAAAATGTGCTCTCAAGTTCAGAAGCTTTTAGTCTCCAACATTAACATACACCTGAAACTAAGTGTATCACCACAGCTTTAAAAAACTTAGTCAAAAACTCCATAAATAAAAATATAGGGGCTGGAGAGATGGCTCAGTGGTCTGAGGCACCTACTTAGAACAAGCTTAGCAACGCATCAGGGACCACGGTTCAATCCCCCAGCACCACATGCCAGCCAGCCTCGCCCCCTGGTGGGCTGA
>NW_004524581.1:424973-440307 GCF_000260255.1 Octodon degus | reverse complement strand
CTCTCTCTCTCTCTCTCTCTCTCTCTCTCTCTCTCTCTCTCTCTCATAAATAAAAAATAAAAAAATGAAAAAAAAATAAAAATATAAGTAACAGAAGTTATTTTTTAATGTCTTAGATTACCAATAGGGATTCTAATATTTTAAACACACTACAAATAGGCCAATCACAACACATACAAGCAAGATGGCAAAGACAATATTAGCCTGTGTTCTATTCCTAGCACAAGGCAAAGACAATATTAGCCTGTGGTCTATTCCTAGCACAAGTGAAACAACAAAGTAACATGATCCACCTCACTAATTAAAAAAAAAAAAATAACAAAAATGTAAAACTACTGAGAGCATCCTTTGGTCAACGAATTGACACAGATAAAAAGAACCTTGTTAAAAAGCACCAGTGCCGCCGAAGTCCAAGTCCTGCCCTGCAGTCGCAAAGCTGCGCGCAGCCACTCAGTTCCCAGCAGTAGCACAGTGCGGACAACAGCACACGTCACTGGAATCACGGCCCTGGCCTCCTCAGTGCTGCCCTGGTGCAGAGCCTGTCCCACCCAGACTCCAGCTGCGCAGGGCAGCAGAAGAGCCTTCAAACCCAGGCAGTTCCCACCCCTGAAATCCTGCGATCTCTCCACCTGTTCTTAGAATAAAGTCCACACTTCATGTTTAACATGGCCTACAAGCCTTTTCTTCTCAGGATAGTTGAGCCCCCCCCCCCACTACATACTATACTTTACCCCAATCTACTTTCAGTGGCTAATTTCCTTGGGGCTTTTGCACTTGATCTTAGCCAAAAGGCCAAGAAATGATGCCTGGGGTCCTTGAACATGCTGCTCCCCCTACCTGGATTACTGTCATTCCATAATTCACATGAGTTTTGTTCACTCTCCACTTTCAGGTCCTCTCTCTTATTCTGCCTCTTCAACAAGCCTTCTCTGTCCATCTTTCTTGTTTTAGTGTTCTGTGCTACTGTAACAGGATATTAGAGACTGGTTTATTTATAAAAAACAGAAATTCATTTTCTTATCACCTAGAGTCTGGAAAGCCCATGTGGCGAGGTCCCTCGTGCTGCATCAATCTAGGAAAGCAGAGCACAGGGGCTGCATGTCCCACTCTCCCGTACAGAGCCCACACCGATGGCAACTGCACTCAGGAGGCTGCTCTCATGGTTTGATCACCTCTGGAAGGTCCCGCTTCTCCAGCCTGGTGCATTAAGTTCCCAACACATAGACTTTGGGGGACACATTCAAACCACCGCGCTAGGCTGGGATGTAGCTCTGTAGCAGAGAGCTTGCCACAAGTGCATGAGGTCCTAAATTCAATCCCCAGCACCACCACACCCGCCACAAGATAAAACATTAAAAATAAACCTCAAGCCATTGTACTTTGTTAACATCTTTTGTCAACACCCTTTCAGTTGTACCTCAAGCTCCCCACACTGCGATTCTCATCTCTGCATCCCAGGCACACAGAAGGTGCTCAGCATCACAGGTTGCTCCAGGAAGGAAAGACAGACGCCATAAAAGAAAAAGAAAACCACACACACAGAGGTCAACTACATCTGACACCAAGAACATACTTCTTAATTTTAGATTCTTCACGGTGACACTGACCATGTAAGTCCCTCTAACGCTCACTTTTTCCCTATGTAAAAAAGAACACATCCATAAACTGTTTAAAGAGTTCATCCTAAGAAAATGAAATTTAAAAAGTAAGTAATCTAAAAAAATACAGCTCGGATTTTTTAGATACGGAAATATATTTTCTTTAATCATACAAATTCTTAGGAGGACAACAGCAGTGAGTTCCATGGTCCACTTAAAAGATTTTCTTAAATACACATAAGCTAATCAGCCATCTAATTGCTCTGCATAATGTGATAAAAGCTGTTCAAACACAACTGATGATATGCACCATGATAAAAGAAAAATACTTGATTTTTTTTCCAATTGTATACAGTCATCTTCCACCTAAAAGTAAGTTCTTTTTTTGTTTTCAAAGCTACCAAAATCCTGTTGAACAGTAGATCCAATCAGGTTATTAAGAGGCTCATGGCAGGAAACACAGCCCCAAAACAGGCCCTTAGAGATGTTTCACAATAGCTTCTAAAAGTAGGAGCATTTCTACGTTCTTTATGGATGAGTTGTGCATGAGTGTGTAGCAATGGCTGCGACACAACTGAGATGCTAAGGGAATCCAGGCACTCCTGAGTCAACAGTACCAAGATGGCCTGTCCCTAATTATTCCGTACCTAATAGTCCTGGGCCCTAAAATAGAACTGTAGGTGTCACTGTCCTAAATACCTTTTTTCTACACCCAAATCACATACTTGTTGATTTTTCAAAATTTTCAGTGCATTAATACCTTAACCAGTAGACAAAAAGTCCCGTCTCATGTACCATGAGAACCTTGTTATCATAATGCAAGAAGGAGACATAGCTCATTAAAAGCATTTCAGAATCTTGTCAAATGCTCTAAAGACATAAACTGGGAAATCAAACAATTTACATGTCAAATATCATGAGCTTTTTTTTCAGTATGAAAGAGAAACAAGGAGCAAGGAAAATATGGACTGAATCTGGAAAAGCACAAAATATCAGGTATGAATATCAAACCCTGAAACATTACTAGGAACAGTAGTCATGCACTATACCTGGAAGAAAAGACCGTTGGTAAGAGAAGGCAGAATTTAGCACCTACAAATACCCAATAATAGCTTTTCAAATTACACTGGAAATTACTTTCTTACCATAAAATGAGTGGCAACTCCAGATATATATTCCATGTCTTGATGGTGTGCCACTCCTGTGACAGAGGAATCACACGTTACGCTTAATAAAAGTTTCACAACCACAAATAAGTTCTGTTTTTATACAGCTAAGCATACGTTCTAGAGAGGTCCTGCTATTAAAGGAACTTGATGATCAGCGTTCAGAGAACAGACTATCAAAACACTCCGGCAAGGCTTGTGCCACATCCATTTCTAAAGGCACAGCTCAAATTTATCTTCTATTTATAAACCTAATGAGCTTTTCTCTTTGGTATAATGAGAAAGCCAGCATTAAGGAGCTAAGTCTGAAAAACACACATATTTATAAAAGCCATATCACTGAATCGAAATGAAAGCAAACATGCGCTAAGCACCAACTGTGCAGAAAGCATTGTTCTGGGCCCTGTGTGTCCAGGGACACGTACACCACGGTTCCTGCCTAAGTAGGCTAACATGTCCAAAATCAAATGCCTACTCTTCTTCAAACTGACTCCTCTCTGCATGCTTTCAGCTTAGCAAATCACATTTCCAGCTTGCTGCAAAGACTCCTAGCTGGCGAATGTGTGCACACAAGTACGCATCTCGCTACCCCTGGGTCTCTCATTCCCCCCACCCCCCTTCAGCACCTTGCAATCACTTCTGTGCTTGGTGTGAAACCTCACTCTACACAAACAACTGTGACTACAGCCCTGTGCAGTGGCCCATGCCTACAGCTCTTGGTCCTGGGGAGGTTGGGGAAGGAGTGCATGAGGTCCAGTTCCAGATCAACAGGGCAACATCAGAGGCCCTATTGCTAGGCAGACAGAAAACTCAGTAGCAAAACAAAACCTGCATCTACGATGTGGGCAAGGAAGCAGGAAGAAGTGAAGTGGGCACAGGTAACTGCCTGGCGTTGGGGGAGCAGGAGAGGGAGAGAAGGCTGGGTGGCTATGGGTGTGTGTGTGTGTGTGTGTGTGTGTGTGTGTGTGTGTGTGGAGATGAGAGCAACAGCCAGCCAGCCAAGCAGAGGTCATGGAATGAAATGTGCCAACATGTGAAATAGTAGGTAAGTATAACTAATACATGTTTGAATTAAATAAAAGCAAAAATTAGTTAACTACTCAACTATTACATCAGGAAGTCAATGTGACATTTTTACTAAAAATTTTAAATTCTATTTCTTGCTTACAGAAAAGACATGTTTAAAAATGTTTAGCTGGACATAGCAGCACATGCTTGCAATCCCAGTGCTCTGGGAGACTGAGGTGAGAGGACCACAATGATGAGCCTAACCTGGGTAACTTAAGCTACCTAGAGACCCTGTCTCTAAAGAAATAGGAAAAAAAGCTGTGAATGTGGTCCAATATAAAGGCCGTGGGTACAATCCCCAGTACCTTCTGCGCACACAAACAAAAACGTTCATGTCAGTCCCACTTGTAGAACAGAATACCAATAACTTCATGCTTCCTTACAACAGAAACCCATACCATCATTTCACAGACTGCAGGGTGTCTGTATATGATGGCAGGTCCGAGATACAGAAATATACATTTTTATTTTAAGATTATAGATAGATAGATAGATAGATAGATAGATAGATAGATAGATAGATATGGGTATATGCACAAATGTATATTTTATTCCTTCAGAAAAATATCAGGGAATTCAAGAGAAAAAGAGAAAGAAAAAAGGAAAACAAAGAAAAGATTATCTAAGAATCCTTAAGTCCAGAGGGATGCATATCACCTAAACATAAGCAGTTCCTCAGAAGCAGCTGTCAAGGCCAAGGCAGTCACGGGAAGTCACCCTCTCCTGCAGTCACCCCTTCCTGAGATTTCTTTTCCCTTCCCTCCCTCTTCGGAAACTTATATTGCTTAGGACTTGCCCTAACCGTACCAGCAATGTCGTCCTGGCAAGAGCAACTGAAAAGAAATCAAGGAGATAAGATCTGCGATCTGCGTCCATTCTGAGCCAGCTGCAGAGGGCACCTCTGTCCCAGGTCCTAGGGTGGAGCTCTGCACTTCTCCCAGTGCTGAGGCTCGCCTGCACAAGTGGCAACACATCCTGGGACAGTTCGCCTTCTTCTTCTAAAAGACACACCCACCCAAGCCCTATGACTACCACCAACATAGATGCTTCTCTTTCCATCTAAGATCTGAGTTGAAAAAGGGGCAGCCTACTAGAATATAACCTTCTGAGTCTTCTTTTTCTCCTAATGTTGCTAGCACTAAGGACATCACCAGCAGCAGAATACAGTCACAGAGACGGGTCTAACAAGTTGTGAGCAGGTTCCTGCAAGCCCAGACTAGAAGAAGATGTAGCAGACTGCATTCTCAGCTTGCCCCAGTCCCTGGGCACCTTGTCAGCCCACTGGAACCAGCAGAGAAACCTCCATGCTGTCACCTGCCTGCCTTCTGTGCAGAGGCTGTGCGGAGTTGGGTGTGGACCAGTCAAAGAGGATTTAGAACCGGTTCCCAAACATTATTTATCTCTATCCCAAATTACCACCTCCTGGCAACACCAACACTATATTTACTAATATCCTATTAAGATAATCACTGCTTTTAAGACTAAGTCTTGTTCTACGAAAGATTATCTATAAAAAGTTGTTGAATATACTGGCTATATGTTTTTTTAAACTAGTGGATGTTAAAACAAATACTGAGAATTTTCAAAGTACCTGAATTTTGAGGTATATGAGAAAACACTTGAAAAAACCATTCTTGAAAAAATGCCCAGTCATTACAAATAAACCCTGGGAATATGGCAGAAGTATGATAATGGCACCAATGGCCAACAGAACCTCTTGTATTAAACTGAAAAGGTAATTGTAGATGGAGAAGGAAGAAACAATATAAAAATATAGAAAACCTATATACAGGGCCAGCAAAATAGCTCAGTGGGTTAAAGCACCAGCAAGCAGGCGCAGGGGCCTGGGGTTCGATTCCCGGGCCTGCCATGCCAGCCCTGCCCCCAGGGCGCACTGTGACGGCAATTGAGACTGGGTGTGGTGGCATATTCCTGTAATTCCAGCTCTTGGGAGGCTGTAAGCAGGTGGATCATCACTACCAGTCTGATCTAGTAGTGAGATCCTGAACACCCTGTACACCTTTCCCTAAAATAATAATAATATAAAGAAAACCTATATATAAATCCTTTTGTGACTTTCCTCTCTATTTCATTTAGTTTGGGGCATTGCAGAGCCATATTTTGTTGTGAATTTGAATATTTAAAAGAAAATTTTAGTTTGGAATGATAAAAAATTTCTAGAGATGAACAGTGATAACTATTCAATACGGTCAATGTCACTAAATTGTGCACTTAAAAATGGTCAAATGGTATATTTTACAATAGTAAAATGTGTTTTTCTTTCTTCCCTCCCCCCCCCACCTGTTTTTATTTTCCCAGGACTAGTGGTTGAACTGAGAGCCTATGTGCTGAGCTGTATCTCAGCATCTTTTTTATTTTTTTAAATTTATCTGAGATAGTATCCTGCTAAACTGCTTAGTTGCTCATGCTGAACTTCATAAAGTCTTCTTGCCTCAGTCTCCCAGAGTACTGAGATTACAAGTACTACCCACCACATTTTTCATCTTAAAAAATCAACACTATATTCAGGAAATGAGCTGAGAAGAATTAAAAGCTGCCCAACAATGGAGAAGTTCTGAGAGGAATCTGCAAAGCCCTGGTCATTTCACACAATTACAAATTATCTTCTTGGAAATGTTCCAGGACATGGAAAAATGCATGTGGTTAACAATTTTTATTTATTTATTTTGTTACACTGGGGACCCGGAGGTTTTGCACTGAGCTACATCCTATTTGTTGTTGTTGTTTTGAGACAAGATCTCACCAAGTTGCTGAATTATGCAGACTGGGCTGAAGCCTCTAATTGTCCTGCCTCAGTTTCTCAGAGTACTGCGATGACGGGCATGTGCCACGATACACAGCTTCCTTAAAGCTAATTCTAACCAGTATATATTCAGTAAACGTGTGGCACAATCATGTTTCTGTGTTAACAGTGTCACAGATGTGTCTTAAAAATAAGAATTTAAGAGTGTGTGCTACACTGATAAAAGAGGCCCTGGTAACGGCAACTCAGCATCCTTGCATAGTCAGAATGCATCACAATGCACACATTAGGTCTGGGAGCAACAACAGACGGAAGCCCCACATATTTAAGGGGAAATTCCCTCTCCAGTGCCTGCCTGCACACCCTGGTGATACATAGAAACAGAAAAAAGCCAGTGAACTAACAGACTCAAGTTAGCAGACAGATCTAACTCCCCGTCCCCTTCAGAACAGGCCCTGAAGTAGTTGTGATCTTACAAATTCAACTTCACAGGCCTGTCACTCTGGGCTTCTAAATCTTATGAGCATCTGATTGTATCAAAGGAATCGCACATTATTAAAAACAGTACCACAGAATGCTGTCTGATGCAAGGAGACAGCAACTCGCTTTCTGTTTCTGTGAAACACCCAACAGTCAAAGTCTCTGTAACAAAGGCCAAGTTTTCAGAAGCAGGTAATTAATTTCAAGAATCAAACAACTGGGCCGGGAAGGTGGCTCAGTAGGATAAGCAAGGGCTTCCCTGGCAAGCGCAAGGGTCTGAGTTCAATTCCTGGTTCCACAAAAACTAAACCACACGAAAAAAAAAAGAATCAAACAACTACACAAACTACACAACTACACAATCTAAGAAAAAAGGAAAATGTTTTCTTAAAGAAATATATATTGGAATCTTTTGTTTAAAAGTCCTTTATAAAATTATCCAATTCTTTCAACAAACATTTTAGTGAGTATCTATTTTACAGTGGAGGGCTTAAGGGCTCAGAAATGAGTTATGTGAAATTAGGTCTTTGGACCAAAATTCTCAGCTTACCAGACCAGAATTTATCATTAAATTGTTTACATATAAAAAGAGGTGGACAATCCATATCTTCTTTTTTTAATCTTTTAAAGTTCAAAAAGTTGGTAGATAGCAGTGAAAAGTTTTAAAAGATTTCTGTTATATTTCATAGGAGTTTTACAGTTTATACACGGACTTCCTTTTAAACTTTCATTCTTTCTTACCTAAAGTCTCAAAATAATCTACATATTTCTCATCCTTTAATAAAATAATACAAAAAATAGTTTCTCCTTGTATGTTTTAAATTACTTGTATGACTGTGGCAACCAAATCCACACAAAAACGGTTGAGAAAGCTGGTAACAAGAACAAAGAGAAACACAACATTTTCAATTTAAAGACCTGTGATGTAGAAGTTATTTGTAGAAATTAAAATATTTATAATAACTAGGTCTTGTTTTCCTTACTAAAGATACACATAACTTTGATTTTTACTGCTGCATATTGTTCTCAAAATTGTCTTAAATGTAAATTCTCTGCTAACTTACTCTACTTAGCTGGGGGTGATGATGTGTGGCTATAACCCCACCAACTCAGAGAGAGTAGGGTAAGAGGGCCACAGCTTCCAGGCCAGCATGGAAAACCAAAGGATGCAGTGAGGCCCTGCTCAAGTGAAAAATAACAGAAGGGAGAGAGACCCAGACTAACATGAGGCCCTCTGGGTTCGGTCCCCAGTACCACACACTTACTTATACAAATGTTCCACCTATATGCACATACTCAGAACATAGTCTGTATATTCATGAACTTGGTACAGGGTCTTACTATGCAGGTCGGACTCACAGTGACCCTCCTGCTTTCACCCCCTCTCCCCACAGCACTGAGATTACAGGCACGTGCTACCACATCTGGTCTCAGTGGCTGGCTCAGTGCACCCAGGGGGTGGGCCTGGCGTGGCATATGGTACCAGGGATCAAACCCTGCTTGCTTAAGCAAGTGCTTAGTCCTCTCAACTATCTCCCCAGCTCATAATCTGTGTATTTAAATGGATGCCTTTTGTAGTAGGTATAAAATAAACACACTACCACATAAAAAATGGGGTTTGGCTCAGGACTAATGTTTTTGGCATACATATTTAAACATGAGCTAACCTCAAAGCACAGTGGTTAACATGGTTCTATGAGCTGATTATATCCACTTTCCTCAAACCTTTATCCTAAGCACCAAGGTGATGTTATTAGGAGATGGCACCGGTGGGGGTGTTCAGGCCATGATAGTAGAGCCCTCGCAAACAAATGGGTTAGTGCCCCTATAAAAGAGACCCCATAGGGCTCTCTAATCCTTCCTCCAAGAAAAGGTAAAGTGAGAAGACAGAACACTAGGAAGAAGACACTGAGTCTGCAAGTGCGTTGATCTTGAACTTCCTTTCTTGTAAAATTTTGAGAAACTTATTTCTGCAGTTTATAGCTACCTGACTATAGTACTTGGGTAGAGCAGCCTGAATGGACTAAAACACAGGCTACAGACTCTCTGGGACTGGGCTACAATTTTCTTCCTTCCTTCCCTGATGACAGTCATGTGTCTGACCTTGGTGAAGCTGCCTAACATTTGAGTCTTCTGTTTCCTCATCCCAAAGTGGGGATAAATAATATTAATTTAAGAAGACTTTTAAAAAAATAATTTGAACCCAGGGCCTTCATACTGACCTATATCCCCAGACCATGTTTTACTTTTTGAGAAAGGGTCTTTTTTAGTCACTAAATTGATCAGGATGGGCTACAACTTGCCATCTTTCTGTGCTACCAATCCTTAAAAAGCTCTTTTTTTGTCTTTATTTTTCATTTTAAAGTAATTCTAGATTTAACAAAATGATGTCAGAGGCAGGCATGGTGGTGCACGCCTGTAATCCCAGAGCTCTGCATGGCTGAGGCAGGAGGATTAGAAATTGGATCCTAGGCTAGAGAATTCAATAAGTCCCTGTCTCAAAAACCTGAAAAGAGCTGGGGATGTTGCACAGTGTAAAGGCCCTGGGACTCGGCCCCCAATACTGAAAGAAAAAAGTTTAAAAAGTTCCCAGAACAGTACATAAAACTGAAGCAAGCCCTTCTAGCCAGTTTCCTCAGTAGTATTAACAACATAGATAAGAACAGGACAATTATTAAAAACCAAGAAGTAAATTTTGCGATTGTACTATGAACAGCATGTCTTCTTTGAATCGCACCAATCCTAACCCTAAACGTCTTTCATCTCCTCTCAGAACCACTGTATTTTGTAGCCTCTTAAAACCCTGAAGCGCAAGGCAGGTCCCCAGTCTTCCCTTGCATTTCATGACCTTGGCAGTTGGGAGGTTTTCCTGTTTTCTTATGATTACATTTTAGTCATGCACTGTTTTAGAGAATACACACAGCTGCATATCCTACTTGTAACTACTGGGAAGGCCAGTTAATGATGGTCCCTTTTTCAGTTGTCAACCTGGAGAGTTGTCTGTGTAAAGAGTTCTGGATCACAATTAAGTCTTCAATATGCAAAGCGAGGGCTAAGGATAAGTTTGGGAATCCAGTACACCTAGGCTCCAATGTCCATTCTACCAGCAACCATGGGAAACCTACTTCCCTATGTTCTCTTCAGTGTATCATAACAACAAAGCTGCCGTGAAAATACATAAAGCTCTCAGGGCCTAGAATTTATGTGCTTTATGAAAGTGATATCATTGTTTTAAATGAGTTATTTTCTGCAAAATAAGCATAATAAACTACGATAAAGGAATGTGAGATGTGAGAAAAACATGTAATTTGGAGGCATTCTGGGGGCAGGACAAATAGACATGAATTGAGCAGAGGAGGCCTAGGTGAGCACGGGCTGTGGGAGAACCCGCAGTACATCTCTCAGTTTCATTGATCTTGCCTTTCCCTTGAATAAACAGGCTTTGTAACTAAAGCTTGAGAACTCACAAGGCCTTAATGCGTGGTTCCTAACACCCTGATCTTGAGGTGCAAAAGCCAAACCCTGCTATGACCAAGGGTTCTTGCTCTTCTTTTCACTCTGGTAAAATCCCTGCTCTGTGCAGGGCTCTCTTGAAGAGATTTATAGGCCATGACAAAGGACACCAGAATGTTTTCTTCCTCAGTTGCTTATGCTGTTATACTTTAGATTACAGGAAAGTGAACCCAGAATACCTAACATGGTAAATAAAACCTACCTATCCTCTTAAGATATAAATCTAACCCACCAGAAACCTGAAAATAAAATTAAACCTGGGAGTCTGAACAGGCAGATCAAGATTTTAAACATTTCTTCATCAGATCACATGAAGAATTATAACAGCAATTACTGTACCCCAGGGTTTGTGGATCTGACCTCAACTTTGAAAACCCACACCATTATTTATAACCATGAGTACAGTAAGATCTACTACACTGGGAAATGGATCACATTACTTCTCACAGCTAAGTTGGTAATTACAAAAGCATTATAGTGCCATTAAGAGTTGAAATAATTAAAAATCAATAGTAGTACCCTGGTTTACAAACAGTTCTTGCTCAGATTCTGGTCACAAACCTAATATGATGAGAAACACATCAATGTCCTTATGAGGTCAACGCTGAACCTAACCGCTGAATTTGATTCGGTTCTCATCCAACTCGGTTTATGACCAGAATTATGGAAAAGAGCAAAGTTGTGAATCAAAGTACCACTTTATTCTTATGGTTCAGTTAAGACTAAGAAATTTCAGAATCAGACTGAGTTGTGCTCTGATGTCTATTCTACCAGCTCCTAGAATACATTAGGATGAGGATTCCTAACTAGCTAAATTCTTTTTCCTTCAAAACATAAAAACAAAGTTATAGAACTTCATGAATTATCAAGCTCTTTAGCACCTGGACCTTGAACACAAGAGAGTAACAGCCACTTATGTTTTCTCCACAACAGTGGGGGCCTGCATGCTGCTATGGTAAAATGGAAGTGTGGTTTGCTGACGAAACCAATTAGACAGGTGCTTGATGCTCCCCCACTAAGAAAAGAATCACCAGTCCAGGTGATTTCTAAATTACTTTAAAAAGTCATGAATTTTCAAAGGTCTAAACTGCCTAGAAGTTCTGACAAAGGGTTAAGCTGCAGTCAAGAGGCCAAGTTCTGTCTGGTCACAAACTAGAATGAAGCCTCCACAGTAGGCCTGTGCATTATACCACTGAGTATTAAATCTGCACTGGGGACGCCATTGCTTTCCTTCAACCTTAAGGTAACGGTAACAGTTTCTCAGCTTTTAAAATATAACCACTGTAGCTATTAACACTGGACGATAGCTGTTACTATTAACTACTTCCTCTCCCTTCTCTCCCTCTCTTTTCCTCTGGGGCTGTCCAGCGCATACAATGGTGGACAACCACTCTGCCACCCTGAAGGTGCTCATTTGTCCACTAGCAGGGAGACAAAGAAGTGCTCCTACAAAGCCTGAGCTGGGAGTGGAGCCTTCCTTCTAGGAGAACCCTTGTCACTCCAGGACAGCTTTGGTCCTTTCAATAATTCTCAGGATAATTCTTATCTGGGAAGACACATCTGGGGACAACCTCTGCCCAGTGGAGGAAGTTCCAGTTATTTCACTTTCCTTAATTGCTGAGGCCAAGGTATAAAAGCATGCCTAAGGATTTCCCTTAGGCACTACCTGTCCCAGGGCAAAAAGCCCTTCACAAACACAAACTCACCTCTTTCAAAACCCCCATGTGGAAAGAATAAAATCTTTTATCTATAATTAATTTACATATTTTATATTTTGTATGTTTTGTCTTAATACTAGTAAAATTTAGCTCAGTTATTTTTACATATTTTATCACCTATGTAGACCTTAGATGTCCATTTTGTTAGTTCCCTCAGTAGGCCCCAGGTAGATCTAGCCTCATCACTATTAATGTCTTCTCAATATCTGGCTTTATGGTACAGCCTGACAGCACCCTCTGACACCCAAATAGGTCTTTTAGCATTTCCTAGAAAAACACAAGCACACCCTCTGCCCCAGGTTCCTTCCATTGTCCAGTTTGGAGATCTCTCCCAAGGTACCCCTCCTTGCCTTTTTGTCTTACTTGATCAAATTCTTTTTGCTGCTGAACTTCCCCATTTTTTGTAGAATAAAAAAAAAAATAATAGTGAATAGTGACAAGTGAAGTTGGAAGGACTGATTACCCCCCTTTTTGCTTTGTAATTGAATTTTAACTGTATGGTGAGAAACTTGTATCCTATATTTTGGAAGAGGTAGCCATACATTTTTTCACTTAACCTAATATGACCTATTTGAAAAAAGCAAATTAATTTAACTTATCTGAAGGATAATCACAGTTAATAACTCCAGAGAAATTAGCAAAAAAATCTAGATAGAGCCAATTAATATTACCAAAAAAGTCTGAAAATCATGCCAAAAGGAAAACTTAAGTATGTCACAGGATTGTCCTGCTACAATGTTAAGGTTTTGATTTCTCAATTTCTGTTTAAATATATATAACTGTTGTCTTTTAACATTCTATAGAGATTTAAATATTAAAATATCCATGGTTGTTTAAAAAAAAACAAAAAAAAAACCATGTGCCTCCTATCCTGGAGGGAGGTATTTGCAGAACCAAAGATCTCGTGTGCATGTGTTTGTACAAATTTATTTATCTTAGACTATTTCTCCAAGTCAGACTTCCCCTAGTATAGGAGAAATATACTCTTCTTGTAAAAAGATTCAAACAATATAGAAGTTCATAAAGTTAGGCATACAGCAGTCACATCAAACAAGCAAGTCTCCTCAACCTTAGCCCACAGAGATAACAGCACTAGCTGGCATACGCTACTTCAGGACAAATCTGATTGTTAAGTGAAAACAAACAAGGCAACAGATTTACAGTCATTACAGGCCACCATCTGTGTAAAAGAGGGCAGAAGGGCAATCTGCATACACTTACACAAAATATAGCTCGACAACTTTGAAAGGAACAGCAACGTCCACCCTGCAGGGAGTGACTTTGCTGCCAAGCATACTTGTTACTATTTTTTTTTTCCAGTTTGAATTTTGAACCACGTGGATGTGTTATCTCCTGAAAATATTAACAGTTTAAGTTAAATATTAAAGAAAGTAAACTTGTTAAAAGTCCTAAACAGTATTTTTCAGAAGATAATGCGTAACTAAAGAATGGGGAACATACAATAACAAGTGCTTTATTACTGATGCCGGAAACCAACCTGCCCCACTGTTACACTGGGGACTGAATCAGGGAAGGCTAAGTTATAGTGCAGCCCCTTTAATGCATTTTTAAAATTTGAGACAGTTTCTCCCTGAATTACCTAAGCTTGCCCCTAAATTGTGATCCTCTGCCTCAGCCAAGTAGCTAGGATTACAGGCAGGTATCATGACCCATTTGCACATTTTTAATATACTTACTGAAGATGCTACAGAGAGAGAGAGAGAGAGAGAGAGAGAGAGAGAGAGAGACAGACAGACAGACAGACAGACAGACAGAGACAGAGACACAGATAGATAGACAGACAGACAGAGCTTTGCGGTCTAAGCCGCTGAGCTATCTCCACAGCCCCAAGCTTTGTGTATTTATTAAAACCAGAATCTTAGTTTGACAATGTTTGGTTACTCAATCATTTGGACTACTTTAGATATTTGAAAAAAAGATACTGTCCATCATTTAAAATATTCTGTATTGAATATTTGCCTTGATTTTTAGCTGGTTTGCCCTCAGTTTTTTCCAAAGCAACTTCATATTAGGAAAACAATATTAACCAATTTTACATAAAGAGGTTACATAAATAAGTTCTTGAATAATAAGCAAGTTATGATAGTTGCATTAAAATTATATTCGGCTCTTAAACTGGTAACATAAATGAGTAATGTCCCTAAGTCAAATGCATGAATCATGTTTTATGAAGTAGATGTGCAGCAGGGAAGACACTTTGGCAGAAAATCAATTTTAACTGGTAAAAGAAAATAACGTATCCTGGAGAGAAATAAAGTATGCCAATTTTTTAACTGCTACAATAATAATTTCCTGAAGAAAGCATAAACTCTGAAGAACCCATTCCTTCACAGAACTTAAACTAATAGAATACTCAAGAGCAGATATTTTAAAAATATTTGTTTAATTACTCATGTTAAAAGGAATTGGGCAATTTTGTTCTGGAAATAAAAGTTCCATGTGAATAGAGAAATCTCAACACCATTTCTCTACTGAATCAAGATATTGATAGCCTCCAAGAAAAAGTGAGGACAGTTTAGGTTTCAAATGAACCACATTGTGCCACAATAATTAATGGGAGCTCCAAGTTCAAGACCCTGACAATGGTTGCAGCCTGCCTTTGGGGAAGCTGCCCAATAGCAGAAAACCAGGTCATGGGGGAAGAGTCAGTGACATTAGGAACAAAACAGCTCTAAGAAGGGCTGCGCTGGATGTCCATGCAATGGGATGTCAACATGCTGTAGTCCTCCCTAAGCAGCTCCAGGACCTTGTCTTAGACATGCCCCAAATATCAGGCATAAAGAAAAAAGCACATTCCATTTTCAAAACATTACACAGTACTCAACACATATTTCAAAAAGAAAGACTATCTAGGCTGGGGGACAGAAGACCTAATGCTTAGTGACTGGCCTTTCCCCCGACATCATCATTAATGCTTTTTTGAGACCTGAGATGTAACATGTAGAAAGAACTTTTCTTTCTTTTCTTTTTTTTTTTTTTTTTTTTTTTTTTTTTTGCAGAACCGGG
>NW_004524581.1:397119-424873 GCF_000260255.1 Octodon degus | reverse complement strand
TTTTGTGGTACTGGGGATTGAACTCAGGACTTTGTGCTTGCCAGGCAAGCGCTTATTCTGCTAAGCCATCTCCCTGGTCCCTAGAAAGAACTTTAAAAAACTGTGAAATATTGTACAAATTATTACTAAACCCAAAGGACGGCAAATTAACCAATGATGAATTTATAATGTGAACAGTTTTATAAGTCATTACAAAAATAAAATAGGATCCCCTTAGAGAGTTACTATGCAAAACCACAGCTTGACAAGTTAAATGGGTAATTCTGTTTTAAACACAGCATCATACAATAAACACCCAGCCTTTCACCTAACTCTACTATGTACGGAGACAGTAGCAGTCATGTCTCAGCTTTTCTAGAAACTAAGATGAGAACCCCATTCTAGGAGAATCCTAAGATCCCCAAAGACCACCCTATAAAGTATCATGCAAAGGTCAAAGCAACCAGAAAAAAACACTATATAACATGTCATAGAAAATTTCGACAGGCTGGCCAAATAGCTCAGCAGATTAAAGTGCCTGCAAGCAGGCACAGGGGTTGGGGGTTCAATCCCCGGGCCTGCAGTGCCGGCCCTGTCCCCCGGCCATGCTGAGACAGCAATTGAGACAGGGCGTGGTGTCACATGCTTGTAATCCCTACCCTTGGGAGGCTGTAAGCAGGCAGATTACTAAGAGTCTAAGCTAGTAGTGAGACCCTGAACACCCTATAGACCCTTCCCTAAAAATACAAAAAAAAAAAAAAAAAAATCGACAGACAAAAAGTAAATAATTGAATAGCAAGAGAACAAAGGAGTAAAACAGTATATCAGAGACATGCTTTAAAATACTGCCGCCCCCTCCCCCAGCCAAGCGCCACCCAGAAGCATCAGGGTGCTTGGTAGGAGTAACCCATCAGCCACAGGGACACTGTTTCCCCAGGGGCCTCACAGAGCCAGCAGGTAAAATAAATCTACCAAGGGGAACTTGCACACAAGTTCCTAGTATATAACAGATTTTGTTATGTAACTGTAGAGTTTGCTCATATGGTTAAAGGTACCAAGTTAATAGTTCCCACAATTGGTCAATCACTAGGCTGTGCTGGATGTTATTGTTATTTCTAATTGTAACAGTTTAGCCAGGATGTCATACATGCTATAATCACTTTTTCTCCCTCATATAACAACACTGTGATTCCCTGGTGTAGTAACTATCACCATAGTACACTAAGAAAGGATGAAGTAGAAAGCCAAATAGATAGCAACCTCCCACGCTTAATAAATTGGGAAGGTAGGTTCTTAGACCTTAGACATTTGGACCAAGAAACGTGCATACCTAGAACATATCTCTGAGGAATAGACATCTCCTAGGGAAACTAGATACTAATCATAATGCTAGCTACCATAAGAAATTGACAAGCACCAACATAGAAAATGAAACAAAACAGAAAATAGAAAATGACAATACACAGAAGCAAAATGCAACCCAGACCACAATGAGAAGAATGCAGAAGCCATACACTGGAATTTTCTGAAATGAGAGCAGCAGAAGTAAAAAACACAAATGGAGGTGGCTACAGAAAAACAATCTTTCAGGTACAAAAAGAAATGATCAAAACCAAAGACATCCAATAAATCTACACACACACAGACACACACACACACACACACACACACACACACACACATGAGCTTAGGAAAATGATGGAAACCATGAATGCCCACTGTAGGAAAGAAATGGAAGCCATAAAACAGATTCAAATAGATATCCAGGAGATTCAAAATTCCACCCTAAGTATAAGAAACAGATTGAACAAAGGCAAAGACAGAGTATCAGATTTAGAAGACAGGATTACAATTAGCAATCATAAAAAGAAAGATATTTCTAAAATAGCAAGGGGACATGAAAAATCTATCTGACAGCTGCAAGATGAAGCAAAGGAGAGCAACATGAAATTGATCAGAGTCAATGAGAAAACCGGAGGCAGCACAAATGCCACAGAACACCTCTTCACAGAAGTAATGGCCGACTACTGCACAAACATAAACAAGGAATTTGGCATATGAATGAGTGACACATAAAAACTCCAAAGAGCCATGATTAAAATAAATTTACACAAGACATACAATAATAAAGATTCCAGAAATTCAGCACAAGAACAAAATGTTAAAAGCAGGAAAAAAAAAATCAACTTTAAAGGAAAACATATAAAAATCTCAGCAGACTTTTGACACAAACCCTCAAATCAAGGGGAACTTGAAGTGAAGTAATTAAGCCCTAAAAGAAAACAACCTCCAACTCAGACTGATGTATCTTGCAAAGTATCTTTTTGGAATTAATGGAAAACTAAAATACTTCCATGACAAAGAACAACTGAAGAAATTCATGACCACCAAACAAGCTCTCAAAAAATGCTCTGAAGGATATTTTAGGAGAAAGTGACCCGAATTCTAAGAACACCAAGAAAAAGAAATCACGAGGCAGGGCAAGCAATGAAACAGAAGGAAAAGACAGGATACAAAGAACAGGAAAATAATATGACAAGGATAAGCCAATACATATATCAGTTTTAACCATCAGTGTAAATGGTCTCAATTCACCAATCAAAAGTAGCAGACTGGCAGAATGGATCAAGAAGCAAGATCCAACAATATGCAGCATATAAAAAATACTTTTATTCAAAAAGAATTTCATAGAAAAAAGGTCAAAGAATCAAAATCAATATTCCATATGACAAGAACATGAAAAACAAAAAGATAGAGGTAGCTATTCTAATGGTAGAAAAAGTGAAATTCAAAGCAAAATGATCAAAAGAGACAAGGCTACTACATGCTTATTAAGGAAAACTCTAAGAGGAAGAGATAACAATTATAAACATACATGCACCAAATACCAGTGTGCCCAACTGTATAAAACAAATATTAACAGACATGATAAAGTCAAATAAGTACTAATACAGTCCTAATGGGAGACTATGATACCTCACTGTCAAAAATAGATTAACTAAACAAAAAATCAACAAAGAAATATCAGAACCAAACCAGTAAACAAACGGACTCAGTAAATGTCTATAGAATGTTTCATCCCACATCAGAATACAATTCTTCTCAGCTACACGTTGGAATCATCCAAAGCAGATGGCATACTAGTCCATAGAGCATGCTTAAGTAAATGCAAAAGAATTAAAATCTCACACATATTATCTAACCATAGTGCAATGAAATTGGAAATCAATGGCAAAAAAAAACCCACAAACATATACCAACACCTGGAAATTAAATAATGCCCTCCTGAATAACCAATGAGTCACAGATAAAATTAAAGAAGAAATTAAGCAGTATCTGCAATTAAATGATAATACCAATACAAAATACTATAACTTATGAAATGCAATAAATGTATGCTAGGGCTGGGGAAATAGCTCAGTAGAATAAGTGCCTACCTGGCAAACGCAGGGTCTTGAGTTCAATCCCTAGTACCACAAAAAAAAAAAAAAAAAAAAAAAAAAAAAAGAAGCAGTCCTAAGAGGGAATTTTATAGCAGGCAATTCTCTCATTAGAAAAACAGAATGAGCCCAAATAAAGAACCTAATGTTGAATCCCCAGCTTCTAGAAAAAGAACAAATCAAACCCAAAGCTCAAAGAAGAGAAGAAATTATAAAGAGCAGAAATTATGTAATCAAAACTAAGAAAACAATACAAAGAATCAATAATTTGTTCTTTGAAAGACTAAAGAAAATTGATAAACTCTTAGGCAACTTTATCAAAGAAGAAAGGAAAGAGTCAAATTCATGCAATGAGGAATGAAAAGGGTGAAATCAGAAGAGATTCTGTGAAAATCCAGAAGATAATGAAAACCTACTTTGAGAAGCTGAACTCTAATAAGATGGAAAACACAAAATAAATGAATAGATTTCTAGAAACATATGAATTGCTAAAAATGAATCAAGATACAAAAATTCTAAATAATTCAGTATCCCTCAATAAAATTAAAAGTGTAATTAAAAGCTTATCAAGAAAGAAAAGCTCAGTTCTTGATGGACTGATTGCTGAATTCTATTAAGAAATTTATAGATTTAATGCTACTACTGATGAAACATGGTTCAGTGGCATAGGTAGCTGACTGGCAAGTGTAAGGTCCTGAGTTTGATCCCCAGTACTGGGGGGGTGGTGGAGGGAGGGGAGGCAGGGAGGAAGAGAGGGAGAGAGGTGGAGGGAGAGTGAGAGAGGGAGGGGGAGAGGGAGGGAGGGAGGGAGGGAGAATGAATGACAATACTCTCAAAGTCATTTCTGGAAGCAAGTATTTCCCTTATACCCAAACCAGAGGAGGATACAACCAAAAGAGAGAATTATAGGCCAATCTCCCTAGTAATGCAAAAATCTTCAATAAATCACATGGTCACATCATCTCAATACATGCAGAAATAGCATATCCATTTGACAAAGTCCATCACCCATTTATGAAAACCTACAGGATAAAGGAAAAGATGGCCTTTATTTCAATCTAATAAAAGTCATCTAAGACACAATGACAGTGAATAAAATACTCAATAGTCAAAAACTAAAGACTGTCACTCTGAAATCAGGAATAAGACAAGGTTGTCCATTAGCACCACTCCTATTTACGATGATTCTGAAAAAATAAGCCAGAGCTATTAGACAAGAGAAAGAAATGAATAAGGACAGAAAAGGAAGTAGTTAAATCATAATACTCTACTTAGAAGAACCCAAAAACTCCACCAAAAGATTTGTATATTTAATAACCAAATTCAGTAGCATAGCTGGATACAAAGTCAATACTCAATTCCAATATAATTCCTATACAACTCAATGTCCTATACAAAAATGACATACTGAAAGAGAAATCAAGAAATATTCACAGTAACAGCAAAAGAGTGAAACATTAAGGAATCATTCTAATAAAGGAAGTAAATGATCTCTACATTGAAAATTACAGTAATCTGAAAAAGATACTGCTTACTCATTGGAAGAAGCAACATGGTTAGTAGCCATACTCCCAAAACTTCCATAAATATTTAATGCAATCTCAATCAAAACACCACTAGCATAGCTCACAGAACTAAAGGAAACATTCCTAAAATTCATTTGGAACCAGAAGAGACCTGGAACAGCAGAAACAATCTAGGCACTAAAGGCAAGGCAGGAGCCATCACAAAAGCCACTATGATAAAACAGTACAATGATGCCAACAAAAAATAAAAGAAACCCGAGGATTAATGGAACAGATTAGAAGACACAGAAACAGCTCCAAACACATGCAGCCACCTTATCTTTGGCAGACGAGCCAAGCATGTTCACTGGAAGAAACAGCCTCTTTAATAAATGGTGCTGAAAAAACTGGTTTTCACATGTTAGAGGCTAAAACTAGACCCTTATCTCTCACCATGAACTAAACTAAAATCAAAATGGACTCAAGATCTAAATATTAAAATAGAAACACTAAATCTGCTGGAAGAGAGACTAAATAGCACACTTGAAGACACAGATGTAGGCAACATTTCATGAACAAAACTGTGATCACAGTGGAAATACCCCAAGAATCAACAACGGGGATCTTATCCTATTCTAAAGTTTTTGCACAGCCAAAGAAACTACCAGTAGAGTGAAAAAGCAACTGACAAAGTAGGAAAAAAATTCAATTAGTTGTCAGAGTACTAATATCTAGAACATATAAAGAAGTGAAAAAAGTAGGCCTCTCGGCATTTGGGATGAATACACATTTCTCAGAGCAAAAAAATCAGAGTGGAAAACAAATTTTACAATATATTTTATAATATATAAAGAATGTTCAGCATCACTGGTCATTCAAGAGATGAAAATTAATACTGAGATTCCACCTCACTCCACAAAGTCTGGCTATTATGGAGAAATCAACTAACAAATTCTAGCTGGGCTATTGGAAAAAAAGGAATCATTCTCCACTGTTGGTGGGAGTTCAGACTGGTGAAATCAGTGTGGAGATTTCTCAAAAAACTAAGGTTAAAGTTCCCACTGGACCCAGAAATTCTTGGTATCTTTCAATTAAAAACAACATACCATAGCAATCTACATGCACCCATGTTTATAGCAGCACAGTTTTTAATAGCTAAATTTTGGATAGCTAAACTCAAATGTCCATCAACTGAGGAATGGATAAAAAAGATGACTTCTTTTTATATAATGGCGTACTACTCAGTCATAAAGAAGGATAGCTCAGCGGACTAACGTGCCTGCTTCAACAGAGTATAGCAGCTGGGGTTTGATCCCCAGCGTGCTGTGCTGGCCCCCACCCCAGGGTGCACTGAGACAACAATTGAGACTGGGTGTGGTGGCGCACACCTGTAATCCCAGCACTGGGCAGGCTGAAAATAGGAGACTCAGTATGAATCTAATCTACGCAGTGAGACCCTGTAGATCCTGTACTAAATACATTAAAAAAAAAAAAAAAAAAAAAAGGAAAAACTTGAGCCAGAGATATTAAGTTCAATTCCTGGTACCATGGGAGGCGGGGAAGGATACACTTGAGACACTCCCAGGTAAATGGATGCACCTTGAGTCCATACTCTTAAATAAAATAAATTGGACACACGTGTGTAAATATCCCATTCTTTTGTGTGAGAAACCAAAAGGGTAAAACACCAAAGTGTATAACAGATATTGTGAAATAGGAAGATTTGTTCAAAAGAGGGGCGAGGGAGGTGTGTGTGGGGGGGGGGAATAAGAAAGAATAAAGAAAACAGAAAGATAAAGTGGAAACAAAGCTATGTAAATGAGGAGGAAAAGAGGCGCCCAAGAGAGAATGAAAGCAGAGAGGAGTCAGGCTACCCCACTTACAGGTACAAAGTCCTTCTGATGAGTGGGATCACGGTGTGCGTCTAACCTGTACCAACAGAAGAGTTTTAGGGTCCTCAAGAGCTAAAAAGTAAAGGCTTTATACAAAAACTAAAGGAAACCAGAGATGTGAAAAATGCAACCTACGGAAGTAGAGTTTCTTTGTTTTGTTTTGGTTTTGGCTTTATAAAAACTCTAGAACAGCTGGCAAAACTTACTTACTGGAGTGTGAATAGAAAATGGTAATTACATACAGATACGAATTTCCTGGCTTTCTGGTTGGATGGCATTATAGGAAGTACATATTAATGTGATCTGGATCCATTTGGCAGGGTGATTTAAGTAATTGAAAGCAGCTATGTCTTTCATGGTTCCTCATGTCTCTATGTAAGTTTGCAATAATCTCAAAATTAACGAGTTTAAAACCAAACAAGAAATGGAGCAGGGAGAGAAGGGGACAGGGCAAGGGAGAGAGACAGAAAAGGTATTAAGACATGTTGTGCACATGTGCCAGCTCCCACGAGAGGTATAGTCACCATATACCGCAAACATGTACTAACAAAAGTAAAAACTGAAAAAAATAAAATACTGGGCCCTTCTCCCCTCCAGAACAAATAAAGGAAGGGGAAAGAATGAACAAGAATAACTGAAAATTGAGTTTAGTTAACACTGAAGTATGAGGATATGGAATTCATTCATTATTCATGTTCCATTTTTAAAACTGGCATAATAACATGTTTTCTAAACTGAAATTTATCTGGTGTGAGCCCAATTTGTTAAAAAAAATACATAGAAACATAAAACATTCAAGGAGAAAAAGAAAAACAAATTGCATCAAAGTGGGATGGTGGGATGAAGCAAATCCGCTGATGCCACACAGCCCCTAAGCAGCAGAGCCACTGTTCACAGACAGCCCAAGCCATGTCCATCCACCTGCCTGCATTCACCAGTATCTGTGGATTGCCAACTTGTAATAACCTACCACTGAGGCAGCAGCAACTGAAGAAAGCATGGTGTGACTCTGTGAGTGCGCCAGCACATCACCTGCCTGCCATCCCCTACTGCTCATGCCCAGTTCCTCAGACTAAAGAGACCAGGTTTAGTCAACATTTGTAAGAGAGAAAGAAAGAACAAAAACAGACAAAAAAAAAAAAGATCAAGAGGAATGGCTCACATCTGATGAGTGATAAAAGGCCAAGGCTCTCAAGCCACCACAGCCATGTAACATGAAGAAGATACATAGGAAGCTTTACTCCGCACTTAGCTACTCACCCTGCACTGCCTCACTCCCCTGTTCTTTCTAGCTCCCGGGGCAGACAAGAAAGCCAGGAAATAGCTGAGAAACACAACAGCGGCAGGAAAGACACACTATTCTTAGAAAACTTATTTTATTAGATTACTGATCTGTCATTCACTGATTGCCAGGGTTGACAAAGGCACTGAATTCTGAGACTGATTATCAGGTATATCGTTTCCTGATACCGTCCTCTAAAAAAGTGAAAAGTTGTCTTTAAAAAATGTCTTTAGGGCCAGCAAGATAACTCAGTGGACTTAAGTAGGGGTTCGATCCCCAGCACCACCTGCTGTGCTGCACCACCCCAGGTTCGTTGAGCCGCCCACCTTGTCATCCCAGTGCTGCGGAGGCTGAAAACAGAAGGATCACTACAAGTCTGAGCTGCACAGTGAGACCCTGTACCAAATACATAAAAATAAAAACAGAAATGTCTTTATGTTGGCATGGACAACTGTGAAACAGTTTGACAACAGCAACAATATGGACAGGACAACTTTAAACAGTAGGTGAGCTGATCAAAGTCTAATCCCCAAAGAATTTCCTTTGATCTAATGTATCCTAGGGACACTCTTGTCAGTTTATCTGTCCTCATTACCCAAATGTTTGGACTTCTAACCTTTGCCACCTGAGTCATACATCCTGTCATTACAGAAACTACAAAAGGAATGTAAAAAGCTGCCACACTGGCTAAGCCTCTGTGCTAAAGGAAAAATTATTTATATCCTATTCTAAAGTTTTTAACAAGAATTTGCTTTTCTTGAATAATAGCTCCTATGTGATAAATAACATAAATCCTGTTGTTGTTTCTCATTTCACTTCAACAACCAGGAATCTCTGGGCCAAATGTGTAGTGGGCCAAATCTAGCTAATGGACTGACTCCAAAGATCTAGAGCTGATACCTCAGGAGTTCAAGTGTTGATTTCACATATAAGGGAAAACCTCCATCACCAGCCATATGCATTCCTAGTTTAAGGACCATGATACTCAGAGCTGACAATACAGGTAGGGCATGAACGAGAGCCTTCCCCTGAAGCCACAGCTACACTTGGTGCCCTGTTTTGTGGCATATGATAAAGCAGACTTTTCCCAGTTACATCCAAAAGTCAACTCCATTCGACATTCAGTTATTCCTATCAATATTGTGAATTCTCGCAGAGCCTGTGGCCATTAAAAGAGGTGTGCGCAAATTCTGGTGACGGGCATCCTGAAACAGCAATGGTTATACTAAGTATGCAACAGGAGAAAACATCTTTTAAAGCTGTGTATGCCTTTGAACTCATATACCTCAATTTCACAGGCAAGAAAACAAGTCCATTTGAGCCCCAAATTAAGGCTGTTAGATCTCACTGTTAAGTTACTTCTTTTTTGCTTTTCAGCCAAAGCCAAATTGTTTGGCAACCAATGAATGGTGTGAAATCTCTGCCTGACAAAAAAAGGTAGAAATACTACAGTAAATGATTGTGGTCACCTCTTAAAGTCAGGAAAGTAATGAACCAAATTAACAAGGTGACTGTGCCATTTCTGACCTTATTATCATCTGTAGGATAATGTGGTAAAAGGAGTCCTAGACTCCTCTAGGCTTTATGTAACAGGAAGAAATTGGCGGAAGCTCTCTGCTGCACCTGTGTGAGCTTTCCTGCAATGATCCGGATCCATTGGCCACATACCAAGCACTAGGGTGAGGGCTCTGGCCACATGGTACTTCTTTGTTATTAGACCCAAAAATACCTTCACAGTTGAGTCTGTTTCACAAGCTGGGCCCTCATGTGGTAAAGAAAGCTTGGTCCCTAGTATCATAAAGCTGTGGCAGCACAGCCCCTAAAGAAGCACGATGTATAAGGTTATGCTCTCGTACAGCACAGCTCTCTGAACAGACTAAGGCAGTTCTCCCAAGAGCCACAGTTAGTTTTCAAGCGTGAGTTTTTGCAAGAGCAAGTCCAACCCAGGAATCTCTGATTTCCTGTTTAGCCACGTGATGGCTTCCACTCCTACATGTTCCTGCCCTGTGATGTTATCTACCCCCTCCACAATGGGTGGGACTGCACAATCTTGGTGGGCTAAATAACCCTCTTTATTTCATAAAAAAAAAAAAAAAAATTTGCCGCAAGAATTTTGTTATGATAAGAAAACCCAGACTAAAGGGTTACTACTTTTGTTAGTATATTCTGCTGTGGTCTCTGAGATATCTGGAATAAACAGCTCCTTTAAACTGCTTGGGTGTGTGCAGAACGCCCACCTAACTCTCAGACTGGATTACCTCATTCTTCGTTAAGATGCTCCTGAGCAGGTGCTCACTGCTGTCACTATCAGCTAATGAGGCCAGGCCCTCCTTTCCCACCTGTCTGAGTAATACAGTTGCATTTGCTCCCCAACCTGTTTATAAGGGTGTGTTTGTTTCTATTATTACATAATATGATCAGATAGTAAGCAATCAATTAAACCTAAGTGTGAAAACAAAAAGAACTGCTATTGTTATCAAACTAAGTTGGATAGATTAGAAAATGGATAAAGGTAAATACTGTAGTTAAAAAATTAGTGTTTGAGATTACTTCAATATCCTGGGAAGGGAAAGTGACAAAATACAAGTGGTTTTGGTAATAGGCTGCTTTGATGTTCTTGAATAATTTTAAAAAAATAAAGACTGGACATTGTTTATGAGGTACTTACTGCAGGTGTAGTTTGTGAGAGAGAGAATAAATCAGAGTACCAGTGTTCAAAGAAAAATTCCTGATATTGTGTAACAAGCTGAAAAACATTAAACATTAATAAGACATCTATGATGTGTGTGGATCATTTTTCATTAATTCTACCTTTAACTCTGGTTATCCCACTACTGGTTCCAATTATACTAAGAGCTATAGCAGAGTCTGGGATGTCTCGTGAATTTTCTCCCTTTCCTTGATAAAAACCTTAAAATAAAAGGAACAAGGGGAAAGAATTTATCTTGAATGAAATCTCATCCGTCAGTGGTATGTCTGTCCCTAAGGCCCTTACAGGGGGGCTCCAAGCCACCTGTCTGGTGGCCCGAGCTTAAATACTGCCTCTACTCTATTTATCCCCGATATCTCAGCTGTTTATTCCTCTTTCCTTCACTCATAGGATCTCTCCAGCTCAGTCCAGGCATCCTTAGCTAGGAGTTGAGCAAAGCAAGACAACAATTTCTATTCCCTCAGAAACTTACTTGTATTTCAAAAAATCCATGATGATGGTCTATGAGTAGTACCAGTTGAAGGGGTAATGAAAATGTTCAGGACCATGGAAGGCGAGAGATTTTGGAACTACAGAAAGCAAAGAACAGGTCAATCTTACTGAAATAGTTAATTTTGTATAAACTCAAGGGTTTTGTCTTATTAAGTGAAGAAAAAAACATGGGCAAAAGAATACATTAATGAAAGTATTTTTTTGAAAGGAGAAGAAAAAAGGTCTTGGATACCACCAAGAAGGGACAGAATCCCAATGTACTTTCTTTGTCTTGACCTTACACATAGATAGGCAAAAGGCCAGGACTTATTTGAACAGGTGGCTTTGTGAGTTTTGGATTGAAAGGAAAATGGTCATGTTACTAGTTTACAGGAAACTGAACTCAAAGAAAACTGGTTATTTTGAATTTTCAATATTTGTGGAAGCTCAGCCCAGAGGTGGGGAGGAGCTGCTAACTTTGTGGAGTCCTGAGAGCCTCCCTCCTGGGAGGAAGGGCCTGATCTCTTTTTTCCTGGACTTATTAACTTTGGAGTTGCGAACTCTCAAAAATATGAAAGGACCTAACATTTGGGGCTTTTGTGTGTGTGCCTGTGTGTGTGTGGTTTGCATTTTATATCTATGTCAAAGTATATAGAAGACTCATGGGGCCAGGGAGATGGCTCAGTGGAATAAGTGCTTCCCTGGCAAGCGTAAGGGCCTGAGTTCAATCCCTGGTTCCACCAAAAAAAAAAAAAAAGAAGAAGAAGACTCACTTAGTTATACTTATAAATGAATCAGACTTCACTACTGAACAAGGAATGGAACACATTCCTGACTCGCTATGTTGCCATCCTAACCTTTTATCTTCTGATCGTGTGTTTTCTTTTACATTTCCAAGCTTGGTTTAGCTGCTTGAATTACAATTTTTACTCTGACCCTATTGCTAGGTTGATCTGCCAGCCTGCTCATAATACATAAACTAAATTACTGCCTTAAAATGAATGTGCTTAAAAAATAGAAATAGATTTCTCCACCTGTGACTTGGGGAAAATAAGAACTGACAGGCCAGTTTCTTTACCAACAAAAAATAGACAATATAATCTACCCCACAAGATTAAATGAGATGGCACCAAGCACAATCTGGACACACAATAGGTGCTCAATAAAGTGTCACTGTTCTTAGTTTGCTGTTTCATGCCTGACCCCCTACTGCCAAAATGGGTTTATTTTGTACAATTTCTTCTTCCTCCATTCTATACCAAATATTCTCTTACACAAGAATAAAAGTAACTTAAAGACAGCTGGATCCCTCACCCCTCAATAACTCCCACAGAGTCTTAAGGGCTGTTACAGAGATGGACGGGACAAAAGCATTACTATTACTTGAAGATCTGCATTCCACTCCACGTCATGCTCTTGAGAGCTCAGAAAGTAAGGGGTGCTCAAAATGCGAATGTCAGTTGGTTAATTTGTATCCTCAAGCTGACCCAAATTAATTACAGTAAAATCAAACACAAAGCTTTATTCTCTCCTATGAATGCTCCCAGCCCGTTGTACAGTGTGTCATGCCTGAGATCCCTGATGTGGTTACCACATTCAGAGACCCAAGGCACATATTCTTTGCAAACAGCAGATCGCAGCTGCTGTGGAGATTGTGTGCTGCCCTCCAAGACTGAGAGAGTTTACTGATGCACAGCGCCCTGCACACACTGGGTGGGGCACACAGCCTCCACAGGTGGCTGTTTATGTTGTCATTCCCAAGTTCAAGGAAAGGCTAATGAGCTTTAAAATATACATATGTACAATAAGGGAAGATGGTGATGCTGAAGATACAGGTAGAATAAATGCAGTTGGCCTGGTAGAGTGGTTAAAGAGGGGAACAGCCATGACATTGGACAGGGTGGAAACAGCCAGGTGACCTTTAAAAACATCCAGCTATACTCACATCTGCTCAGAGCTCACGCCTCTTCCATGGAAGGCAGAAGAACAAGGGCCTGAGTTTACTGAGACGTCTGCCTCTGTCTGCATGTGCTCGTGAGGTACCTTTCATGGATAAGCAGCAATTACTACATGCTGCTTTGCTTTGCTCTTTAGAACATAAATACAAACTGAAGAATCTGCCTCTCTCACTTACCAAAAATGATGAAATGCAATAGCTGTTACCTAAGTAACCATTCAAGTTTCAAAGGTATTCAAAATAAATCTGTTTTTCCTCCAAAGAAAAACATTTTTCTCCCCAGGTGTTAATTACTGATTCATGAAGAAGCCACTAAAAACTTATGAGTGAAGGGCCCCTTGAAACGCTTCGTGGTGCCCGAATCTGCTTCAAAGGGGCAGTGGTGCCTGAATACTGCTGCTGTTCTTTCTTGCTAGATGGGTTGCAAAGGGCCACAGTCACAAACTTCCACCTCAGACTTTGTGCCTTGGTGTGCTAACATTTTAGAATATGACTAATAGGTCACAGAGATAGCTCAGCCCCGCCTAGGCAAGAGCAAGGACCTGGGTTCGATCCCCGGTACTGTATGCCATACTGGCCCTGCCCTTGGGCATGCTGAGCCAGTCACTGAGAACAGTGTGGTGGTGCACACCTGTACTCCCAGCTATGGGGAGGCTGAGACAAGGGGAGCACTATGAGTCTGAGTTGCATAGTGAAACCCTGTACCAAATACATAGAACGTGACTAATAACATGTTGTACATTTCTTTCCCAGTAATAAAGGAAGCAGCCAGGCTTCTTTGGTTATTTTTCTCCTCTCCCTGAACTTTCTAAAAATATGACTCTGGAAAACAGCAATTATTCCCTTGAAATGACATCTGATACTGACAGTTCCTACAGACTTGACCTACCAGTGGCATATACATGAATGTCCCATCAGGTGGCTTGTATCGTCCAACGGGACAGTCTTGCATGCACCACAGATGGCTCACAATTGCCCGGCAGCAAGACATACAAATCATGACCCCATTGTGAACATGTCAAAAAATGTGTATGTACTTGAAGTGAAAATCCCAAAGCAGAATACATAAAATCATACTCTTGGCAGGTCTAGAAGTATGGGATTTATTAGGAGTGCTTGGGAGGCTGAGGCAGGAGGACTGCTCAGAGTTTGTGGGTAACCTGAACTACATAGTGAGAGCCTGTCTCAGAATACACACATACACACACATACATACACACACACTTACATATATACTTACATACTTACATATACACATACATACTTATATGTATGCATACACATACATACTTACATATTTACATGCATACTTACATACAGACATATTTATACATATGTACTTACTTACAGCAAGCACTATTATCCAACAATAAAAATTGAAATATTGAAACTATCCTCCATTTTTTAAAGCATCAGTTTTTAATTTAAAATGATTTATAAAATCATTTAACAATCTCTTTTTTTGGGGGGTGTGCTCAGCCCACCCTATGGTGCTGGGGATTGAACCACAGTCCCTACGCACTTGCCTAAGCAGGCTTTAGACCGCTGAGCTATCTCGCTGGCCCCATTTAATAATCTTTAAAAATTATTTTTAATACTTCTTCAAGTAGCGGGTTGACAGTAAATGTTATCCTTACAATGACATGCTAACAAAACGTAACAAGGATTTAGTGGATTAATACTTGACACAAGTAAGTTATGCAGTCCTTCTGAGAAATTTGAAGCCTGTACTTAATCTCAAGAACATGTTTGCAGCCAGTGGGACACAACTACAATCCCAGCACTCAGGAGGCTGGGGCAGGAAGATTACCATGTGTTTGAGGCCAGCCTGGGCTACATAGCAAGACACAACCTCGAAAAGAAAAATGTTTAGGACATGTCACAACTGAAAATTATTATTTTTCATAGGGTGAGAATTCATGAAATCCTTGCTATGTTTTGGGAGCATGTCACTGGTTAGACCAAAGAATATTCAGTTGTCAAGCAAGTTAAGAGTAACAGTTACTATCAAGCCAGCACTTGCAGAAAGTAACTAATGCTGAAATTCAATCAACAACTTACTTTTAACTTGGCAAGTATTACTGATGAAGTCTCAAGCCATAGACGCAGTGTCTCTGTGAAATGGAGGAAACGTAACTGTTACGATTCCAGAGAATACTTAAGTCTAATACAAGGACCAATTCTAGCTAGGAGTTTTACAGGACAGAAATCATTTTTAAATCAAATTCTCAAATTTGACAGGATCTAAGAGATGTCCTTGACAAGCAAATCTAGTGACAGAAAGTAGATGTGTGGTTGCCTGGGGCTGGGTTGGGACTGGGGATTAACTGTAAAAAGGTAAAAAGAATCAATCTTAGTGGGGTGATGGGGATGTTCTAAAACTGATTTATGGTGCTGTTTGCAAAACTTAATACATTTATTAAAATTCGCTGAATTGTACAATTATAAGAATTTCATGATACTAAAAACATGCCTCAATATAGCATTTCCTCCATTTCCCAAAGTGACAGGGTGATCATTTGGAAATAGGATTTTGATGGGAACTAAAAGGTAACTAGGTAACGAACAATTCCCAGTTTTAAAAATGTTCATTCCTTTGATTTCTAATGATCCGAATTTCAAATGAGAATTAAGTATATGAGAATGACAGAGAAAAATGTTAAAACAATTTAAGTATCTATCAAAGAAAATGGTAGACTGAAACAAATTACAGTATAATCATCCACTATATGAAGTAGTTAATTAAAACACAAACACGCAGAAAGTACGGTGGCACATACTTGCAGTAGGAGATACCTGGAGACTGAGGCAGGAGGGTTGTTTGAGCCCACAAGTTCCAGACCAGCTTGGCAACATAATGAGACTTCATTTCAAATCAATCAATCAGCCAGTCAATCAATCAATCACACAAACACAAAAACACAAAAGATTACATCCAATGACAGAAATGTGAGGTATACCTCGCCAAACTAAGTAACATATCTGTTACTAAGATATGTGAGAAATGTGTATTATTTATACATGTACAGTGTGTCTTCTGGGAGATGAACACCAAAGCCTTGGAAGTAGGAATGGGCACAGGAGAAGTTTTCTAACAAGATTCAGCAAGGGGTCAACAACTGTGACCAAGGGGATCAAGGGGCTCTCCCTGCTTAGGCTGCGTTTCCACTTATGTGCAACAGAGCTATCTACCTTTTGTGCTTATGTTGTGTGCAACAGAGCTACCTACCTTTTGTGTGGGAGCAGAACTGTGCGGTGGTCAAAGCATTCTGCAGCCATACAGCCCAGGCTGTACTCTTGGCTCCTCTGCTTACATCTATAAGAGCTTGAGCAAATCGCTTCACTGCTGTGCTGCCATGTTGGTTTTACCTCAAATTCATAACAGCAGCACATACACTACATACTTGTGAAGAGTAACTGAGTCTATTACGCACAAGTGCACTTACAGCCTGGCACATAGTAAGTATTCTCCACAAGCTTTTGTTGGCTTGTACATCAGTATCTTATTAGGTAGACAAAAACATGAAAAAAGCTTACTTTTGCACAGAAAAATAAATATAGGTGTTCACTGTTCTTTACTGCAAATGTGTCAATATCAGCCTGCAAGCAAAATGCATCAAGCAATAACAAAGACCACGAAGTCCTCTAATCCTGTCTCATGGCCAAGAGCAACCAAGGCCAGAGGACGCCTGGGCAGGGAAACCCCCAGGGACGTGGCTCAGTGTGTTGTGACCAACTTATGGTGCCGCTGCCCAGCAACTGAGCTGCCTTACAGGAGCAATAAGGCTGCCCATGACATACAAACACTCCAATATAAACATGTAGGCCTAATAATTGACCTCAGTGGGACTTGTGGCCTCATCTTGAGACATACAACATAAGCCAGGGTCAATTATCTGATATTTGAGGTAGCACTGGGAAAACGGTCACGTTCCAATAACAGACCAAACCTGTGTTTTGCTGAAAAGCAGCACATTCTAAAAATGTTCCCATTTTCCACACTCTGTGTTGTGGGATGCACTTCAAATACTGATAAGTCTCAAAAATATTTTCCAAAGGCTACCCTCTCAATTTGCACAACACACAAAACTCTTTCTTTGTGGAGTGATTTGCTAGGTACCAGATTCATCTATTTACCAATTTCTGTCAGAACTCTAAGTGTTTTAATCTCTCTTTGCACAGATTAAAGAAACCAAGGCACCATGGTGTGCTCACTGCCTACCAAGGAGCACCAGTGAGGGCAGAGCTGGGAACAAAGCCCAGGAAGGGCCCAGCTCCAAAGCCTCAGCTCCTCCGCTGACTGTGGATTCGTCCACTTTGATTCTCAAGGGGTTCACATTCTTTTTCAATTGCAAAGCATTTCCCACCAGGTCTATAACACCCGGTACATACCAAGAATGTCTCCCAAACTTTCTTAATGTCTGCATTGAATACTTTCATAGTAGACATCAGAATTCTGTTCTTCCTTTGCTTTGTTTTCCCAAGCATTTATATACTCAAATTTTATCAATTAGAACCTTTTTAAGTGCTCAGGAAAGGAAATTTGTTCTTTGAAGAAATTTGAAAAAGAATCCATTCTATGTCTCCTTTTAAAATCATATTTAAAAAAAAGTAGGAGACAGGCGAAGGTTTTCTACTACTAGTCATAAGAGAATAGGCATAGTTACCTTTCACAGGAAAAATAGAAAACCATAGGTACACTATAAAATTTAAATCTTGTATTAAAATTGTAGAAGGAGAGAGCCAGACAGATGCAGTACTGTACCAAGAATACCCCCTTATGAAATCAGAAAATGAAATGTAATCATAGTTACATTTGAGAGGAGAGCGCTTACATTTCTTTTCTGAACTTCTGGTATATTATTTGTATAGTAACCATCACACATACTACTTTTATTTAGTTTTAATGTTATCAAAGAAGTTATCCATGTTGTCATGGATTATCAACTTGGGTTCAAGGACAAGGCTGAGTATTTCTCCCTTCCTAAGATTTTAAAGAAAACAATAAATTATGTATTCATAGTGTTTGGAGCTAGAAGTCACAAAGAAATCAAGTACTTCAAAGTTGGTGGATGTGGGAAACAACGTAGAGGAGAGAGAAAAAAAAGGAAAAAAAAAACTTTAAAAGCCCACCTGGAAGCACAACCATGTCAAGTCATAAAAAGGCAGGAAAGAAATTTACTCACGAATTGAATTTAAAACCTTACATTGTACAAATAGAACCATAATCACAGAATGCATTATAAAATACTTTAGCAAATATTTATGAAGCCTAGGACATAAAATGCCAAACTGAATGATTTCCCATGTAAGTATAATTCTAAGTTATGCTATATACCTTCACAAAATTAAAAAAGAGACCTAGAATATCATGTAGCTGCATAGGCTTTCAAAAATGTAGCTCCAATCCCTTATTATCCATGGTGAGATAATAACTTTTTAAAGAAAAATCAATAAAAAATATACTAACAAGTTTAACTCTCAGTGGTTCCTTAAATTAAGTCATTAAATTGATAATCACATAATAAAATCACAAAATAATAGTCTGAGGAAAATGAAGTATCAATAGAGGATACACACACACACACACACACACACACACACACACACGCCATTACCTGGTGGAACAAAAAAAAAAAAAAAAAAAAAAACAAAAAAAAAAAAAAAAAAAAACCAAAGCTCTAGCCAGGCAGTGGTAGCAGATGCCTCTAATCCCAGTACTCTGGGAGGCTGAGGCAGGAGTACTTCAAGTTCAACTTTAGCCTAAGTAATTTAACAACTTAACAAGAACCTGTCTCAAAATAAAAAAAAAATCTAAAAAGCAACAGGGGAGATGAAGCTCAATGATAAGGCTCAATGATAAGGCTTCAATCCCCAGTACTTCCCAAAAGAAGGAAGGATGCAGGGGGGGAAGAAGATGGAAGGAGCCTGGAAAGAGCAGAATCTAAAGCTCTTAGACTTGTTTCTATATAATAGTTACCGATTTATTGTCTCTCAGATTCAAATTCACTCCTTGCTCCTTGCTTTAAAAAAAAAAAAAAAAAAAGCTATCCAAGCCATACATGGAGGTACACATCTATAATACCACCATTCACTTGGCTGAAGCAAGAGGATCACCTCCAGGTCTCCTGGGCACTCTACTGAATTTAAGGCCAGCCCAAATTGCACAGCAAGAACCTGTCTTAAAAATAAGTTTAAAAAATGAAATGAAAATTTTTAAAAAATTGATCCTGACCGTTAGATGTTTTTCCTTTTCTAGCTGAAGTGACCACTTTCAAGTTCTGTCAGCAGGAGATCATTAGAGAGGCACGGTAGGAGGAAGGGGCTCTGCTCCCAGGCTCTGTGGGCTCCTGCAATTGTGGCTTCTCCAGCACCCCTTCTTGAACACTGTCCCATCAGACAGACAGTCCCCCTAATGGCCTTCCCCGGCCCCAAAGGATAGATATTTTCAGCAATTCTAAAAGACAGGTTTATAACAAGTTCTGGGGGCATGGTGCCAAAATAACTTCTCTGCATCCAGCGAGCCACGCCCTTTCCTCTCCAGCATGTGAGGAGCCAGGACTATCCCACAGCCTGGACAGGGTGGAGGCCAGGCAGGCTACTCCTTGGTGAGGGCCCTAGGGGCAGTGGTCCCTCCCTCCCTCCTTCCCTCTGTCAGCTATTGTTTTATCCTGAAGAGACTATTTACTTATCAGACAATTTATCTTTGCTCCAGCCAGCACTTGGTATAGCTCACAGTTTCTACTGTTAAGCTTTGCCAGTGTGGATTGTGCCATTTTTTAAAGCCAATCTTAATATGTAGAGCAGGCTGGCCTCAAATTCAGTGATCCTCCTGCCTCAGCCAACCTGGTGCTGAGATAACAGGCCTCTGCCACCACCCTTGGCTCTGCTCTAAAGAGAAGGACCTGCCAGACCATCCCAGAATGTATACCATAAAAGCAAGAGGAAGCCTGGCTACAGGGACTTAAAGGTATCACAAGAGTAACAGTGAAAACAAGGGTCAATAAGAGCTTGATTTTGCAAGTGTGAAGAAGTGCAGCAGCCCCTGGGAGCCCCTCGATATATCCTCTGTGGCTTTCTCGTCCATCTGCCCCCAAGCTCCAAGATCAGCCTCCTCTAGCCTGGAGCTGGGAAAATTCCCACAGGTGCTAATCTCTTATCATCTTCAATATTTTGGTTTCCTCACTGTGCTTATTTGGCTTCCTGCCACCCCATTTCCTGGGGGAATGCCCTTACTACATTCCCTCTGGTGCAATGACACACACGCTAGCCAGTTACAACAGAATGGGAGCAGCATACCTACTGAGACTCCCTTTGTTGGAAGCCACTCCACAAGGCAATATGCCCAAGTCCTGTAAAAGCCTGGGAAAAACTAAAGTAATATGTCTTCTTTGATGTAAAAGAGCCAGAGTTTAACCTAGAAGCAGACAGTCTTTGAAAAAGAATCCAATACTTTGACACCTATTTTTTTAAAAGTTGATCTTTTCACTGAATCATTTTCCTCAAATTTTTATCTCTATATGGAAAAACTTAATTTAAAAGGAAGCTCCTTTATTCAGCCAGGGTATAGAATAATGCTGCTCAATAGACTTGTCTGACATTATAGAAAGGTGATGCACATATGGTTACTGAACACTTGGAATGTGGTTAGTGCAACTAAGAAATGGGGCTTTTAATGAATTTAAGTATCTGCATGGGGCCAGTGGCTCCTATGTTGGTCAGCAAAGGGTTAGCATGTGGTCGTCTGTATTAAGAAGGATTTCCATTGTGGCATTCTTGTGTGATTTGTCAGACGGAGGGGTGGGTACAGTGAGAAGCAACTAGAAGTATTTTTATTCATATTGTTCACAATAGTAAAATACTGTAATCCTTATCTTCCCTGACACCATTTGCCAACAAACATGGGTTCATGGCTTATTCAGCTATAATCCATTTAACAAATTCTTACAGTGTAAAACTCATCCAAACACATCTGCAGCCTAAGAATGTGGGGATTTGAAGAAAACTTCAATGACTGGGGGGACAGTCTAGAGCCCAGGCACATGGAGGGAAACACTGTCTTAGGGAAGAGATAAGGGTAGAATGCTATCTCAGGTTGTCCTGTCCTCTCCCGCCTAGCTTCACCAAGGGCTTATTCCCTCCTGAGCTGTCTCAGTCCATTCCTCACTCTTTACTCAAGAGTATTCCTCTAGAATCTTCCTTGGGACTACAAGGTTTACAAAGGATACATCTCTATTCTGGCACTGCTGAAGCTGTGAAGAACATTCTCTTTGAACAGCACTGCTGATGATCAGTTTCTGAGTTAGAAACATTTAATTTCAAATCTCTGACCTTTATATGGCCACAATAAAAGTAAATGACATCAGCTTCCCCGTTCTGAGAATTGCAACTCAAAGTAAGGATGTGAAGACATAACTCTCCCAGGCTCCTCGACTGGACTTACCAAATGGCTAAAAGCTTAAAATTCACTCAGAATCAACTTCCTAAGACTATTTCTGTGTCAGTATAAATAGAACAATTTATTTTTTTTTAAATTTTATTTGTGTGTGTGTGTGTGTGTGTGTGTGTGGCCAGCTCAGCCCACCAGGGGGTGGGGCTGGCTGGCATGTGGTGCTGGGGGATTGAACCGTGGTCCCTGTGCTTTGCTAAGCTTGTTCTAAGTAGGTGCTTTAGACCACTGAGCCATCTCACCAGCCCAAATAGAACAATTTATATACAGATAAAATTTTAAAATATCACAGCATCTGGGACCAAAAAGCCTAGGAAACTATATATATAATCTAGTATCCGAGTATCAAATAAAAATCATACTTCATAAATCTATATGAATTTAAGCAATACAAAAAACTACACTTAAAAATTCTACAAAATTTTGCCTATGAATTCTTTCAATGAGACATTTATGTTGGTTTCTGGTAATCTGTGCAAGTGAAATGAGAATTTAGGACATGCTAATTTAGCTAAGTAGGAATCAGCTTAACTTATACTTGGCAAGTATGACAATATACTCTAGAATTTGCTATACTCACGTTTACATGAATCACAGAGTACATTTGCAGAATGAACAAGCACTCAGTAACATTCATTTTTCTTCTGAACATTTTCTACGTTATAATAATACATTAATCACAGCATTGCAATGACCATCAAACTCTTGTGTTAACTCAAGTAGACAAGGACACTCATTATGAGATGAGCAACCCTGGGAAGCCAGCTGGCCCTTGGACACTGCCATCACCCTGGTAGCTCACCACAGTCGAAGGAGGCCTTCGTCTTGCAAATTGAAATACATGATGAAATATATGATGAATATATTTGGAATGTATACCATAAAAGGAACAGGTTACCATTTCAATAACCATACTGAAAATGACAGTAGGACAAATGCCAAATAAGTAACTTACTGTGAGAAATACAAACCATAATATGGACTGGATGTTATCTGCTGATCAGTGTCTCTCCTAAGAACATGAGTATATAACGTGGGGCCAGGTATATAACTCAGTGGCACAGAGCCTGCCTGGCAAGTACAAGGTCCTCTATTCAATTCCCAGTATCAAAAATAAATAAATAAATGAATAAAGTACATGAGGTGAAATTTAATCAAAAGGGGCACAGTCGGGACCTGCCGGTCCAAGCTGAGGGGCAGCGTGGGTGAGACCCACTTCTACCCCCTTGGGACCCTCACCACCACTCCACAGCACCCCCAGATCCAGTCCTATCCCAGGCCCGGTGAGTGTGTGGGACAGCTTCCTCTCCCACATACTCCACCTTGTCCCCTCCAGACTCAGCTCAGGCCTGGCATACAAGCCTTGGGTGAAACCCTGTAGCTGTAATCCCTGCAGAGAGAGTAGGGAAAGAACCACCCAGCTAGTCCAGGAGCAGAACATCTTGCCAGAGGGGTACATCAGGTTCACTCCCAAGGGTGGCAGCAGGAAGGAGCTGAGCACAGCAGCCAGATACAAGCCAGGAAGAGCTGGATAAATCCAAACTTTGTAGATCTGCACCTGAATTTCAAGGTGCTAAGGTTATAACTGTACTAAAGCTCTACAACAAAGGTCAGAAGACAGTGCTACACAAAATGACAACAAGAAGGAGCAAAATGAAATCTCAAACCCCAAGCCCACCCATAACAGGTGCAGAGGACACTAAGACAGAACGAATTGGGAATCACAGAGCGAAATCAATGAATTAGTGGTTTCTAAAATTAAAAAAAAAACTGCAGAAAGGTATAGAGGAACTCAGATTAGAAATGAAAAAAGAAATTCCTGAATTAATAGCATCTGCAGTAAAGAATCAAATGCAGAAACATATGGAGGAAACCCAAGGCCAACATAAAACAAGTGCAGAGGACCCTAGCTCAGCACAAGTGTATGAATTAGTAGCATCAGCAGTGAATAAGAAATAGCAGAAAGTTATACAGGAACTCAGAGCGGAATTCTTTTCTAATAGCTCAGCTCAAATCTATGAATTCATAGCATTGTTAGTAAATAAGCAACAGAAGAAAGTTATAGAGGAAATCAGAACAGGATGCTTTTCTGAAATAAAAAAAGAATTTTCAGAACTCACAGCATCTGAGGAAAGAATCAACTACAGAAATATAGGAAGGAAACCCAATCTGAAGAAAACACTGCAGTAAAAGAATTAATAAAACTGCTTCTAAACAAGACATGGATAAAAAAAATAGAGAAGATTAGAAAAATCAGATTCCTTCAAGGAGCAATACAGGTTGCAATACAGACTGCATGAAGCAGAGTCAAAGAGATATAGAAGAACTTAAAATCTCAATCACAAGCTTGCAAAACCATCTGAGTGAAAGTGAAGACGGTTTCAGATCTTGAAGACAATGGTGCAGCTAGAGAATAGGTAAGAAAAGATCTCTTAAAAACAACTAGGATGCAGGAAAAAATAATTCATCACCTGCAAGATGATGCAAAGATGAACAATGTGAGACTAATAGGTATCAATGAGAAAGAAGGAGTCAATACAAACGACATTAAAAAAATATGGGCAGAATAGCAGAAAACTTCCCAAATATGAGGAAACAATCTGACATTCAGGTAACTGAAGCATACAGAATGCCAAGTAACCTCAACCCAATGAAAAACACACTGAGTCATATAATAGTCAAAATACCAGAAATTCAAAATACCAGAAATTCAGTATATTATTCACAAGAATAATATACTGAAAGCAACTAGAGAAAAGAAGCAGATTATATTCAAAGGAAAACCCATCAGAATTATGGCCGACTTCTCTTCACAAACCATGAAGGCAAGAAGAGCATGGAGCAGAGTACTTCAAGTACTCTATGAAAACAAATTCCAGACCAGAATACTATATCCTGCAAAACTCTCTTTCAAGTTTGATGGAGAAGTGAAATACTTTCATGACAAAGAACAACTAAAGAATTTCATGATAACAAAGCCAACCCTACACAGGCTCCTGAAAGATCTTCTAGAGAGGGCCCAAAATGATCAGAACGCCACGAATAAGATCAAAAGAAACCAACTAAATAGGGTAAACAATTAAAAACAGGAGAAAAAGGAGAAAATGACAACAGGTTAATAACATGCCAATCATAAGTCAATACATCTCAATTATAAGCATCAATGTAAATGGCCTCAATTCACCAATTAAGAGAAATAGACTGGCACAGTGGATTAGAAACAAAATCCAAAAATATGCTGTATACAAAAAACACATTTAACTCATAAAGACATTCATAGGCTGAAAGTCAAAGGTTGGAAAACAATACTACCCACACCAGCACCTCATAAAAAAGCAGGGGTAACAATACTACTCTCAGACAGTCTCAACTTCATACCAAGAACGATCAAGTGAAACAAAGAAGTCCACTATATACTGCTTAGGGGAAAAATTCAAGAGGAAGAGGTAACACTCATAAATATGTGTGCACCAAACACAGGAGCACCCAACTATATAAAGCAAATCTTAATGGACATGAAAAATCTAATATCCAATACCACATTCTTAACAGGAGACCCTAACCCCCACTTATTCCAAAATGATAGGTCAACCAGACAAAAACTTAGCAAAGAAATAACAGAACTGAACCAGAGCTTGAAACAAATGGACTTGGTGCACATATACAGAGTGTTCCACAAAAACACAGCTGAATGCACATTTTTCTCAGCTGCACATGGGTTATTTTCTAAAACAGACCACAAAATGGTTCATTGGTCATGCTTAAGTATATGCAAGAAAACAGAAATTATCCCAGGAATATTATCTGACCACAGTGCAATGAAACTGGAAATAAATGACAAAAGAAACCAGAAAAAAACCCTAAGTACATGGAAATTAAATGACACCCTACTCAGCAATCAATGGGTCACAGATGAAATTCAACAAGAAATTCAACAATATCTAAAATTCAATGAAAATTCAAGCACAACTTATTAGAATTTATGCGATACGAGGAAAGCAGTTCTCAGAGGAAAATTCATAGCAGTGAACTCACACATTAGGTAAACAGAATAGGAACAAATAACTACCATAATGCTGCACCTTCAATAACTAGAAAAGGAACAGAAAACCAAACCCAGAGCCCAAAGACAAGAACAAATCATAAAGATCAGAAGAAAAATTAATTCAATTGAGACAAAGAAAACAATTCAAAGAATTAAAGAAACCAAAAGCGGGTTCTTTGAAAGATTAAATAAAATCGATAAGCCCCTAGCTAACCTCATAAAAAGAGGAAAGAAAAAATTCAAATACAAGCAATAAGGAATGAAAAGGGGTAATTACCACAGACTCAGTGGAAATTCAGAAGATTATCAATAGCTACTTTGAGAATCTTTACTCATACAGAATAGAAGACACAGAAGAAATGGACAGATTCCTAGAAAGGTAGAAATTACCAAAGCTGTATCAACAAGATATAACTGCTCTCAATAGCCCAATAACAGCCAAAGAAATACGAGATGTAATAAAAAACCTACCCACAAAGAAAAGTCTGCATCTGGGTGGATTCACAGCTGAATTCTACAAGAAATTTACAGAAGATGTAGTCCCTATACTCCTCAAACTCTTCAATGAAATTGAAAAGGAAGCAGTCCTCCCAAAATCATTCCTAGAGGCAAGTATTATACTGGTACCAAAACCAGGGAAAGATGTAACTAAGAAAGAGAACTATAGGCCAATCTCTGTCATGAACATAGATGTAAAAATCCTCAAAAAAAATCCTAGCAAATAGAATACAGCAAATCATCAAGAAGATCATACACCATGACCAGGTAGGATTCATCCCAGGGATGCGAGGATGGTTCAATATTCAAAAATCTATCAATGTAATACACTATATCAATAGAGCGAAAACTAAAAACCACATGATCAACTCAATTGATACAGAAAAGGCTTTTTACAAAGTCCAACACTCATTCATGCTCAAAATCCTACAGAAATTGGAATAGATGGCCTCTACTTCAATCTGATAAAAGCCATTTATGAAAAGTCAATGGCTAACATAATTCTAAATGGGGAAAAACTGAAATCTTTTAGTCTTAGATCTGGTACAAGACAAGGATGTCCTCTATCACTACTCCTATTCAATATAGTTCTGGAATCATTAGCTACTGCCATTGGACAAGAGAAAGAAATACAAGGAATAAGAATAGGTAAAGAAGAAGTTAAACTATCATCATTTGCAGATGACATGATACTTTACTTGGAAGACTCAAAAAACTCCACCAAGAAGCTACTAGAATTAATACAGAAATTCAGTAGCATAGCAGGTTACAAAGTCAATACCCAAAAGTCAATAGCATTCCTCTACACAGATAACAAACACACTTGAGAGAGAAATTAGAGAAACAATACCTTTTATACTAGCACCAAGGAAAATGAAATAGCTTGCAATTAATCTAACTAAATAAGTCAAAGATCTTTTCAAAGAAAAATTATAGTACTCTTAAAAAAGAGATCGTAGAAGATTTTAGAAAATGGAAAGATATTCCATGCTCCTGGATAGGAAGAACCAACATCGCGAAGATGGCCATACTCCCAAAATTGCTGTACAGATTTAATGCAATCCCTATCAAACTACCACCAACATACCTCACAGAGCTAGAGAAATCACTCCTAAAATTTATCTGGAACAAGAAAAGACCTAGAATAGCAAAGGCAATCCTGGGCAATAAAGACAAGGCAGGAGGCATTATCATTCCTGACTTGAAATTATACTACAAGCCTACTGTGATAAAATCAGCATGGTACTGGCAACAAAATAGACCTGAGGATCAATGGAATAGATTACAAGATGCTGAATCCCCTAAGAATACACTCAACCACTGTATCTTTGAAAAAGGGGCCAAACATACTCACTGGAAGAAAGATAGCCTCTTTAACAAATGGTGCTGGAAAAACTGGCTCTCTACATGCCGAAATATAAAACTTGACCCAGGTCTATCACCATGCACTAAGCTAAAGTCAACGTGGATTAAAGATCTAAACATTAAAACAGAGACACTAAATCTCCTGGAAGAGAAAGTAGGAG
>NW_004524581.1:345765-396655 GCF_000260255.1 Octodon degus | reverse complement strand
AGAGGCTGTGGGGAAAAAGGAACCCTTCTTCACTGCTGGTGGGAATGTAGACTAGTGCAACCTTTATGGAAATCAGTGTGGAGACTTCTTAGAAAACTTGGACTGGAAATTCCATTTAAACCAGCTATTCCTCTACTGGGAATTTTCCCAGAGTATCTGAAAACATCATATCATAGTGATATATGTGTGTCCATGTTTACAGCAGCACAATTTTGATAGTCAAATCTTGGAAACAACCAAGATGCCCATCACCTGAGGAATGGATGAAAAGATGTGGTATTTTTATACAATGGAGTATTATCCAGCTATAAAGAATGATAAACTCGAAGCCTTTATGTTAAAGTGGATGCCACTTGAAGATATACTCATAAGTGAAATAAACCAGACACACGTGTAAATATTGTATAGTTTCCCTAGTATAAGAATTCAAAAGAAGAAATACAAATAGAAAGGTATAATACAACTAAAAGGTAAACAAGAACTTGAGGACTAACTAATTAAGGGAAGGAAAGGAGAAGAGCTAGGAAACATGACAGTGGCAAGCTATAAAATTATATGTAGAAGATGGGTAAGGCAATGATCCTGAGAATCTTCAGAAGATTGTTGAATCTAGCAGTTAATTGAAAGGATTCTCACCCTAACTAACTATATATACTGACACCTGTGAACTAAGCAAGTGCACTGAAGATGGCAATTTGTAATAGTAGGTTCGTGCTTTGAGTGCCTGTCATTCTGGTCTTCTGAGTATGGGTTACTTGTGTTGACATGCCAGTTGCTGCTGTGCTGTCTCTCAGGTAGATGATTGTTCACAAAGAAGGGGGTGGTGAATGAAGGCAGGAGACAGCAAAAGGACTGTTGCAGAACTGTCCTGCTACAAGGTTGTATATGGTTAGATTTCTGGACTTATGTGTAAACATAAGAATTATATAATTCTTTATGCCTATTTTTAAAATATATTCTAATTTTTAAATGTTTTTTATCATATTCTGTAGGGACTTAAAGTTTAACATATCAATACTTGATGAAAAATACCTGTTCCATGTTATGCCTAAGATGTTTGATATTCAGAGAGATAGTGAGGTTAAGCTTAACAGCCTAGGTTGTATGGTAATAACAATAAACTTCTCTTCTGGAGGGTTAACAACCTAAGTTTGCAGACCATAATTAGAGAAAAAGGAGGGCCGCAAGGAAAGCCAACATTTTGCTCCTAGTCTTCCAAGGTCATTGAAGACTCAGGACAGATGAGAACTTGTACTGTAACGTCATGTAACTCGGTACTGTCCCACATTTTCTGATCAAGGAGATTTTGGGGCCAAAGAGGAAAGTGATCGATGATGTATTGTGTGCCTAAGGAGAGTCACGTGGAGAGAAAACATTCTCTCCAGCTTTCACAGAGAGCAAGTTGGCCAAGCAATGGCCATGACTCATCCACCCGGCTCACACTGACAAAGGATCTGCAATCTGAGGTACAAGATCTCAGGATAAATCCTGAGGGGATTTGACTGACCTTATCAGATCCAAAAGCTACAACTCTTGTTGCATAGGTCTTGCTTTATCTTGTTCTTAACCATCCAGCAGAAAAGTATAAAAACGAAGTATAAGAAGTAAAGCCATGGTGTTATGATGAGCTTAGGGGACTCAGGTCAACAATTTCTGACATTGCCAGTGAAGCGGAAGACCCAATACTATTATGGACTACTGGACTCTTTTGGCATATCTTGCTGAGTTCACACACCTATAATATTCAAATGACGGAAGTAAACAAAAAAGGGGATGTAGATGAATGTCCATTTTGTATCTGTATATTCAAAATGGTTAGGATGGATATATAGTAACATTCTCTTAATGAATAGAGGGATTTGTTCTAATAATGTCTGTAAATAGGATATCATGTCTGTATCTCGTACAGCAAATAACCACTAGAAAGAAAGTATGCAATGTGTTAATTATTGAAACTGTCCTACCAATTTGATGTGAAACTATTGCATTGCTATTTGTTTCCCAATAAAATTCTGGGAAAAAAGAGGAGAAAAAAAGGGGGGGCACAGTGGTTATGCTAAGATACAATGCTGCTCTAGAGGCCACTTAATCTCTTTATGTTGTGTATTTTTTTTTAAAGGAACTGGGGATTGACCTCAGGCCCTTGCACTTGCCAGGCAAGCACTTATTCTACTGAGCCATCTCCTGGCCCTATATTGTGTACTCTTGCTGTAAGCCACTTATTACAGACTTTTTCTAGTTTCTTTTGGAGTCTTACCTTCTTTTCCAAAGGCAGAAGAGAAAAATGGAGTTGCCTTTTGCTGTCATGGATAGTGAGCACCTCATAACTGTGGTAGGAAGCAGTCATTTCACTGTGAAAAGAAGGCTTTGGAGTTTCAGTGATGAGAGAAGGGAGAGAGGGAGAGAGGGAAGGGAAAGGAAGAGCAAGAAGGAAGGAAAGAGCAAGAAAGAGACTATATTCATACCCAGTTCTTAAAGAACTTATAAAATTGAGCTTAACTCTTCAAAAAATGCCAGCAGAACCCTGACATGCATAATGAGGTACGTTACTCTGCATGACTTAAAATTTGTCTGTGTTCCTGTTATCACTACAATATGACTGGCCCTTTGGCAAGGGCCTCACTTCCAAATGCAAAATCTATGCTCAAATCTGTTGACTCAGCAGTCCAGAACTTAGGGTTTGGGCACCAAATACTCCAGAAGCTAACACACAAGAGCCTTGCAAATTCAGGGCAGCTGTCAGTCCCTGTCAGCAGTGTGTGGCAATATCTAGGCACATCCACATCTGAGAAACCGGACTGATGGAATGCTGCCAAGGGCAGAAATCACCTAACAGGCCTCAGACTTGTGTTCACAGGCACCATCTCAAATTATCATGTTGCTACTATTTCTTTTAGTTTATTATTAACCTGACTCTCAACTTGGCTTGAATATCAAACACTTGGCTTCCGATTCCACAGAGGTATGCAATTCTATGCAACCAGTTCAGGATCCTCTATTAGCATCATTAAGTTTTTTGTAAATAGTGTTTATCCAGCAACTCTGGGTCAGCTTGAGGTCATAGAGATGGAATATGACACTGATTCTGTGACCATCAGAGAGTTCAGTGCACTTGAAGGTTAAATTAATGAAAGCCTGTGTGGAATGACAGAGCTTTGTCTGCTATAAATTCCGCCAAGTGTGTTCTGCCCCCCAAGCCATTCCCATTCTGCATGCCACTTTTACTGTGGCCACTGTACTTGTGCCTGGCAGCCACCACTCCAGGATGGGAAGCCAGCCATGAATTCACCCTGCTGCTCTGAGAGCACAGATTCCCAGATGCGATCGAACGCTAACACTGCTCCTTTTGTAGGTATGTTACAGCAAGTTAGCTACGAGTACAGTAGGGATCTTCAGAAATGAAATTGATGGCATGTTTATTTTAAAAATCACTAACTTACTTCAACAGAGCCTTCTCCTAAACCATGTAATTTTTCATTACTGGGCTTCTTTCTTACTGCCATCTTCCTGGAAAGTTAACAGAACTGTAAAAAAATCTGCCTTTACAAGGTGGACAGCAGATAAATTGTGAACATTCTGCATGCCTGTAATCCCAATACTTGGGAGGCTGAGGCAGGAGGATCACTGCAAGTTCTAGGCCAGCCTAGGCTAGATGTTGGGTTCAAGCTGAACTATATAGCGAGACCCTACCTCGAAAAACTAAACAAACACAAAACAAATCACTCCAAAGCAGAAAATACATACACTGGCAAACGCTCTATGAATAAACTACCTGATGCTACACACTGCTGGGGGAAGATGGGGTACCTAGTTTCATGGCTGACATACAAGTGGAAATAGCAGAGGAGTGACAGTGTGAAACTCTGCTTTATTTGGGAGAGGGGAGGCTGACGGATGCAGAATGTCACTAAGAGGACAAAGCTGACACATCTTTCCACATCTGGATGTGTTGCTTACATCCTACAGCACTTGAAAATATATCAAGAAACTATAACAGCAAGAGTAGAACGAAAAACCAGCACACTGCTTACACATTAAACAGGACAAGTTTTTACAGCGGAGCAATTCCCAAGTACAAAAGTTACCTTCTCAGTGAACTCCAGACTAACACAACACAGATGACACTTGCTGCACACAGTTTCATTCCTCCCAAGTACTTCTTTGCTTAGTACTTATCTTGCACTTCCTGTCACGGGTAAAGCCACATCTCCCACGACACTTACTTCCTAAGATTATAATTCCTTCTGAAGACAAGAAAGATTTGAAGATGTCTGCCTTAATTTTTTCTTCTAAGTATCAAAAATCTGATTTCTTTATCCATTTTCTTTCCAACCCTCATATTTTAATAAGCCCCAGTTTCATTATTCCCCCAAATCTAAGTCTAAAAAGCAATAGTTATCACTACAGTGCCCAACAGCTATGTCACATATTCATATACACATCTTGTTTACTCCTTAAACTCTTTGCAATAGAAATCTGGTATTCACAGGCAGCACAACTTACCTCCAATTGCATAGCAAGTTAAACTGAGAGGCCCAGAGCGAAGCACAGGTTCATCTGCCTCCCAAAACCACTGTTATATATTCCTCCAAGAAACAGGACAGATGACATTTTACCACATCACCTATGATAAAATGTACACACCACACACACCTGCAGGTTTTGGAATAAAGTAACACTGAAAGATCCTTAGATAAACACACTCTTAAAACTATTTGATGACATTGGAAAAGCAAAAGCAGTTAAATCTCTGAAGTATAAATACCTACACTACTAAGTCAGTATTCTTCAATCTCAATACTACTGACAGTTTTGACAGGATGATTCTTTGCTGTGAAGGCTTCCTGTGCACTGTAGGGTACACAGCAGCATCATTAGCTTCCACCCGCTAAATGCCAGTTATCGGGCATCTCTCTGTCCCATTATGACAACCAAAACTGTGTCCAATGCCAAGCATGGCGGCACACATCTGTAACCCCAATACTTTGGGAGATTGAAGAAAGAGGAGCCCAAGTTCAAGTCTTGCATAGGCAACTTCATGAGACTCTGTCTCTAAATAAAACAGTGCAAGGGAATAGCTGAGACTAAAATGCTCTGGGTTCAATTCTCAGGACCAAAAAAAAGAAAGAAAAAGTGTCTGGATATTGTCAAATGTGCCCCAAGAGAGTAAAATGAAACTTTCTAAAATGAGAACCACTGATTTAAGCTAATTGTAGAATATCACACTAGTAAAAATTGTACTGATTTCAGAAACAAGTTCTAAACGCTGGCTTAGTGGAGATTTCTTACACTAAGCTATATCTCCTGAAGAGAAATCATTTGTTAAACTGGATAAAATGTACAAAACTTCAGATGTGATCTTATTTGGTGACACTGCTAATCCTAGACAAGTACTGTGCTGTCTCAGTTGTTAACTGATTTCCCAGTGTTCAAAGCACCATTCGGTTTCTAGAGTGTCTCCAAAATCTCATTACCCAATTCTGGACGGGAGTTTAAACATGAGCCCAGAATGTGCACAGCGCTACCTCAAGTAATACTAGTTAGAAGTGGTAAAAATCAGAGCACTAATGAAGTATTAAAAGCTAAGGTTTGTAATGTATTATTAGATTCTGTGTTAAGCACTTCATGGAGACTATCTGATCTTCCAGTATCTTTAATAGTCGTATGATAGGTATTCTTTTTCTTCCTATTTATTTATTTCTTTGTTACATAGTGAGATGTAACTCAAATTCTAGTGATCCTCCTGTCTCAGCCTCCCAAGCACTGGGATTCTAGGGGGTGAGCTGTCACACCTTGGTTTGGTGGCTGGCTCTCCATGGGGCCAGCATGGCATGTGGTATGGAAGACTGAAACCAGATCCTTGCACTTGCCAGGCAGGTAGTTAGATCGCTGAGCTATCTTCCTGGCATATATGATAAGGTATTCTTACCTGCATTTCATGAAGGAAGAAACTTAGGCATAAGAACTTTAAAGCCTGTCTGTGGCCTGGCTCCAGAATCTCTGTTCGTAGCTACTGTATCTACAGTGTTTCAGGGAACAGTGGGAATATCACCTCCTCAGGTTTATGTGCTCCATCTCTACTAATAGGAACTTTTCCCAGCTCTCTCAGGCGCCCAAAGCAAGAAGCATCACTGGCGCCTTGCTCAACTACATCACGTTACTGACCAGTCCTCCTGGGCTACAGGACACACAGCCATTGTTCACAGTGCAGTCCAACCTATGTTTTTTATCTTCAATAAAGAACATACACAACACTTTTTAAGTGTCCCAACGAATCTGATGCTGACATACTTGCCCAATAACCATCAGGAAGCAAGGGCAGAGTACTGGAACCAATGGCCCTCAGCAAACACGCAAGACACGGCTCTTCATCCCTTTTTGCTCAAGTGATCCTGAGTCATCTGTACAAACATGTATTTCACAATCTTTCTAGAGAACAATGTAAGCCATAAAACTAGTTTCTAGGATTGAACTCTCCCTGTTTTTCAAAGACAAATCTGCCAGCATGCTTATCCTTCTTCATGATTTTTACAAAACTACTACCCAGTGGCTTTCATATCATCCTGGCACATTCTTTGAATATCTTTAAGAATGCAAACAACTTTGTTTTTCTTCTTTATAATTTCATATACCTTTTTCAAAGCCAGTTTTGCCTGCTTAAATCTGATAATCTAAACTAACTTGAAGATAACATTATGTAATACAGCCAACCATTGTTGAATTCCTATTTTGTGAAATTCAGTATTGTTTCTCTCCTCCTCCTCCTCTTCCTTTCCTACCATTTTGTATTCTCTTTAAGAATTTTTAAAAAGAATGCAAATCACTGTCAGCTCCTAGAACTTAGAGATATTTAAGGAAGTGGCCAAGCTGGTTGGCCTGGGAAGGCCAGTGGGTGTTCTGCATCAAACAGTTGGTAGTGGGGCTGGGGAGATGGCTCAGTGGAATAAGCGCTTCCCTGGAAGCGCAAGGGCCTGAGTTCAATCCCCAGTTCCACCAAAAAAAAAAAAAAAAAAAAAAAGATGGTGGAGGTTAGCAGGTAGAGAAGGTATTACTCAGACCCACCCTTGGAAGGTATTGGAACAGCTGCTGGTCATTGTCTTCCATGAACACGGCACTATTCTACTGCATCACGACATGCAATGGAGTCTCAGAACTGGCCGCCTCTGCCCACTTGTAACAAGTCAACTTCTAGTGCTTACCGGTTATGTCTTTTGTAATCTCATCATAAACAGGTTTAACACTAAGTTAAGTGCTAACATACATTTCAATAATTTTACCTAGCACATAAAATAATGAAGGTGTGCTTTTATGTACACAAAAATTTGACTGCTGGAAATCCAGAGATCTGGCTTTTGGTTTCAAACAAAGAAAGTGTAATTTGTACTCTGTGAAGAGCAGAAAAAATAATTTAGATCTAAAATAGCTTTAGAAAAAAAGTAAGGGAAAGTCAGTAAAGATCGGTGACTCTAAAGGAGCTATTAAGAGGTGGGTCTGCTCAGTTAATATTTGCAAACCACAAGCTTCTACAGTAAATATAACAATCCTTGAACTTTGACATTTTGGTACTGGGGCAATAATGACCCTTTAAATCATTTAAAAATCAGTTTTGAACCAGGAATTTCCTCTGGATCATTGCACATAGAATCAAGATTAATTTAGGGGCAACTGGAGCCACATGAGAAAAAACTAACAAGCCTTAAATGCTAAGTTCTAAATAAAGTAGCTATGAAATTGGAAGGTTATATAACCTTGCTGTGGTCATTTGTTCAACTATGAAACAGATATTAACATATCTACCTGTTAGCAATAATGTAAAAATTTAGTGAAGTAATGGATATAAAACATCTCAGTACCTGAAAAAAAGTTAAATGTTCAGCTTTATTACAAACTATTAGATAATCTTAATATAGTCCAACTTTCATTATTCCTTTAGGTATAAGCATTTGAGGCTTAATAAAATGTTTCCCTCTTCTCACACCTGACAGGGCTTTCCTGATAGGGACCCTGGGCCTTAAGGACATTTTTCACTTTTTTTTTTTTTTTAATTTTTTTTTTTTTTTTTCTTGGTGGTACCAAGGACTGAACTCAGAACCTTGCACTTGGCAGGCCAGTGCTTATTCTACTGAGCTATCTCCCTGGCCCCTTAAGGACATTTTTCTCCAACTATCACATCAGCTTTTCACAGCAGAGCATAACTATAATCCCACCACTCTAGCAGGCCAAGGCAAGAGGATCCCAAGAGCAAAGCCAGCATGGGCAGACTAGGGAGACCTTGTCTCTAAATCGAAAGGGCTAAGAATGAAGCTCAGCATGAAGCTTCTACATTCAGTTCCTGGTACTGAAAGCAGGGAGGAGTAGTTACATTTCACAGAGGCACTTGATCAGTTAAACATAAAGCAACTGCATTTTAACAATTAGCCAAGGAGCTTGAAAACAGTCTTCTTAGGCATTCACAAGACAACTAAAGTTTATACAATTTTAACTATTTCATTCTTGAAGTGATTTCTTTTTTAAGGACGTTTCCTTCATAGAACTAAAAAAGCTTCAAAGAATTCTCTTGATTTCCCTCTCCTGTCTATTGGCAGCATCAGTCTCTATCTTTTTAAATGTAAAGTGTAAGAGTAAGATTCACAATTTAATTAATAACAAAAATTTACTTTAAAATTTTTCCATTGTTGTTTGTGCTACTGGGACACCTTCAGCCTGATTTCCTAGCATTCAGTATTTCTAACTACCACAGGTCTCTGTTGTATTGTGTATGTCTTCAATAATCGCGGGATTCTATTTTCTTTTTTCTGCCAGCTGCAATAAATTACCTGTGGGCTGAAGTACAGGGTTCAGTGTGCATGAGACCCCGGGTTCAATACTCAGCATTAAAAAAGAAAACATATGAATTATTCAGTTAGACTAAAAATTGAGTAACTTAAATAACAACTACCTACAGCAAAAGTATTTTTTTAAGGCAAATATTCTGCATTCTTTTCCGAGTATTTATTTTCTCTGATTCCACAAGAGCAGCTGGCTTAGCCAGCCTAAGTACACAGTTCCCAGATAAACACACTCCACTCCAGAACACCAGCGGCACGTGCTTCCTTCCGGGAACAGTACAGAGCTCACCCACCAGCCAGCTTCCAACCAGCCAAAGGAATCAGAAAAATGACATTTTCCTACAGGAACCAAAGTTTGAGAGCCAGTGCTTTCCCAAAGCTTAGGAAGCAAACTGTAAAGGATTTTGCTCTTTCATGTGGAAGCCTGAGAACCACAAGTGAAACCACCCCTCCTGATCCTTCACAAATCACAGCAGTTACCAATGCACAATACTGTTTTTGCTTATTCCCCCAAGGTCTTTCTGTCCCATCCTTTAGCAACTGCACTGAGGTGTAACCAGCTACTACTATCTTAGCATTAACTGGGATCCAGAAAAAAACTAAGTTTCCTTTTATTCCTCCATAATAGATGAAGTTGCATTGACTGCCACACTGCCAACTTTCTGGAAGACATAGGCCACTTTCTTCCCTTCTTTGAATGCACTCAGTCTTCGGGTGTTTAACCAAAGCCTGCCTGCCCCAGAAAGCATTCTAAGGAACCACAAAATCGCTGAAAGAGTAACACTTACAGGGTCCCCTCCTCGAGGCAGCCTCTAAGGAAAACTTTCAGGAGCAAGTTTGCGCAAGGCTTGCCGCCTGGGAGGCCGCTCCCTGCTCCGGTGCGAGTGACCCACAGGAGAGCACGGGTAGGGGTGGCCACCTTCTCCCTCTCCCCTGCCTGCCTGGCTCGTCCGCAAGGGCCGCTGCGGTGCAAGGCGCTTCTGGCAGACTAGCAAATCCACTCTGGGGAGGCCGCTGTGAATCAGGACGGGACAGCAGAGCTCTGCTCCGAGCCTCCAGCATCCAGGCGGGCGTGGCTGACAGCGGAGGGCTTTCGGAATGCTGGGGTGTGGCCCTCGGCCAAGCAAAAGAAATGAGTCAGCCGGCCAGTCCCAGCCAATAAGCATGTCCCCTGTTGGTGAAGGCGGAACTTTTCTTTTTTGATTTATACCAAGTCTAGAGGCCTCTCACAGACTTTTATTTAATTCTTTAACTTCAGCACGACTTCCATAAAGTGGGAGGGTGTCCTTTCAAAAATCTTAGGGAACAAGGATTACTCTAACGATAGGTCCTTGCATTTGCATTGGTAAAAGGTTTTGATTTAGGGCAATTTAATTATCTGCAGTAAGGAGAATAAAATGCCCCCCCCCCGAGTTGGTAAGGACTATTACATGTAGTGATACTATACATGCAGAACGTTCAGCACAGCGCTTATAGAGCAGCCGCTCAACAACCACAAAAAGCCAGGTCTCTGAGTCTTGAACCAGAAACTCCACAACTATAGACAAAATGTCCCATAACCGGATTCTTTTTAATGGCAAATTTTTCCTTAATTTTTTTTTTTAAACCAAAACAGTTCTTTCATACTGTTTGGTCTGAGTCCCTTGTTTAAGAGGTCAGAAATTTATAACTTTTGATTAAGGGTCTTGGATTTGGCGATCCTGTTATAGGATTAGTAGGAAAGGGAGCAGGGCTGGGAAGGAGGAGGAGAAAACTATGCTGGGGTGATTTCACACGGGACTTTTAAGTACTTTTAATTTTGTCCTTTGCTTGGTTTTAGGTTTTTCTTTACCTGTGGTGCTGAAGAATGAACCCAGGACCAAGCTACTAAAGTATAGCCCCATCTCCTTTTTAAATTTTGAGATAGGGTCTTGCTAAATTATTAAATTGCCCAGGCTGGGTTTGAATTTACAGTCTCCCTGCTTCAGTGTCCTACAGTGCTAGGATTACAGGTGTACACCACCACACCTGGCTTATGTCATAATTAAATTAACGTTTTAAAAAGGTAAACTGACCCTGTCTCAAAATTTAAAAGGGAGATGGAGATGTACAGTAGCTTAGTGTGAAGGCCTTCAATCTCCAATACAAAAAAAAAAAAAAAAAGTGATATTGGAAATATTCTTTCTAAGTCACTGTGTCTTAAACATTATTTTGGAATAAAAATATTTGAAATAAACTATAAGGAGCCATCCAAATAGCTTAGGAGATTAAAGTGCCTGCTTAGGCAGACACAGGGGCCAAGAGTTCGATCCACCCTTGCAATGCCTGCCCCACCTCTGGGGTGTACTGAGAAGGTGATTGAGACTGGGCATGGTGGTGCGTGCCTGTAATCCCAGCACTTGGGAGGCTATAAACAGGTGGATCTATGCAGTGAGACCCTGTAGATCCTGTACACCCTGTCCTAAATACAAAATAAATAAATAAATAAATAAATAAGTAAGTAAAACAGACTATATGTAGCTGGGAATTAACAAGTTATAAGAGACTGCAGAAATGCTAATTTCTGAGTTCCCATTAAGATTCCGTGCAACAGTGTGCTTCTAGAGGGAAAGAGAAGACATTTTAAAGTTACAAATTAAACTTTCCTGGCTTTGGAGAAGACTCCTTTAACTTCCTCATGCTTCTTTAAAGTTAGTCATTCCACAGGCAAGATTTGTTCAAAATAGTCTTTAGCTAAAGACAAGATCTTAAGTGAAGTCAGAGGTTTTCCTAAAATGCTGTTCTAGTTTGTTTGTTTGTTTGTTTGTTTGTTTGTTTTCCAAAATAGGCTCAAGGAAGTGGACATACCGTGCCACCAGAGGCAAAACTCCCTTCCTAGTCCCATACATGCCAGTAAGTCACTAGGGTGAGTTGCTTCATCTTTCTCTGAGGATTTCTGAGTTCATACAGCCGGAACCCAAACTCCAGTCAAAAGAACAACAGCAAGACAGCCAACGCACAAAGCTGAGCCTGTGTCCTTCGAGAAGATGCTCACGCATTTCTCTTGACTCTCATAATACTTACTCTTAAAGGCAATCTTATTCTCTGAGGTGCTTTAAGGTAAATTTGGAATCATCGGACTCTTCAGTGAAGTGATAGTGCCTGACACCTCACTATCACAGGGTCCACTCACATCTGTACTTTTCCACTCCTGGTTCAGGCATTCACCTCCTCAACCAGGGCCACTGAGGCTGAGTGTCGCATCAGTGCTGTACCAGCGGGCAGGCTCGTCCCTGTGCCTCTCAAGACAGCATCACCACCACATGATGAGTGTCAAAGCTCAGCACGCCATTATGTCATAAAACTTGCCTCTCTATTAAACAATGGTAATTTTATAGTAGAGATCAAAAGAAAAACAATTTGCTTTACAGCAACTTTCCTCAAATATTCATGTACATTAATGGATACTTTTAAGGTGGTGATTTACAAAACTTGCAATTATGTATCCTGGGTAAACTCATAATATGTTGGCTGTTATAACATTAGGTCTTATATATGAGAAGACTATATAAAACCTATGAGTATGTGAATAACTCAATAAATTTCATAAAGTTGTGTGTGAGGGACATACACTGCTAGGTACTTTGAAGTACATGATAAAGGCAGGAAAGGCAGCTTGTATAGGAAAGAGAGATGATCTGTGTAATTTGTTTCTACTGTTAGCACTCATTCACACTCTTAAGTTCAGAAACAATCAGGTGCAGACAGAGCTCAAAAAACTTTAAAAGCCTGGTGTAGTAGTACACACCAGCAACCCCAACACTCTGTGAGGCTGAAACAGCAGGTTCTCAAGTTCAAGCCCTACCTAGGCAAGTTGGTGACTTAAAAATCCCTCAAAAAATAAGATACAAAAAATAAGATATAGGGCGGAGGGGGGGACAGCTCAGTGGCATAAGGCATGACTGCCATGCACAAGGTCCTGAGTTTATTCCCTGTTATCCCCCCACCAAAAAAGAAGAAGAAGAAGAAGAAGAAGAAGAAGAAGAAGAAGAAGAAGAAGAAGAAGAAGAAGAAGAAGAAGAAGAAGAGAAAAGGAAACAAAGCAACTGGAAGCTATATTCATTCATAAGTAAAATAAATCAGACTCACATCTGTAAATATCATATTTTCTCCCTAGTGTAAGAACCTGAAAGAATAAATAAAACCTGAAAGGTATAATATAGTAAAACAGAAAAAACTGAACTTGAGACTTAAATAAGGAAAATGAAAGAAAGCAGGAAAGATAGGAAAAAAGGAGGGAAGGAAAAACAAGTATGTATACAGGATAGCTGAGATGATTGTACTCATAATTTCCATCAGTTTTTTGAAAATAGTTAATGTTTAGAATTTTTACCTTGCTAACTCTGTATGCTGATAACTATGATCTGAGCAACTACATCAAGAACAGCAAAGTATAATACAAAACCCATGGTTGAATACCTCTCATTTTGGTCTTCTAAATATGTACCTTTTGTAATTATCAACTGTTATGCTTTTTTAAAATAAACAAAAGACAAGAAAAAAATCAAGATTTCTTGAAAGCAAACATTAATATTCAATTATTTCTCCATTCTTATATAACTATATTTGTTAATCTGAGCAACAGATTTGACAATAAAAATAGAAAATATAACAACCATTGTTAATTAGCTATTCCTGCTTTGAAAATCTATAACATATATATTATTGTATGTTACCCTGTCTCTGTCATTTTTTTGCTTGTTTTTACTCTTCAAAATTAAATTAAATTAAAAAATGAAATAAAATATAGAAAGCAGGTAAGGATGTACCTCAGTGCAAAGGTCCTGGGTTCAAGCGTCCAGCACCGAAAACAAGTGTTTCCCACAATACTTGTGTTTTGAAAACAAGAAAGACATCATTACCAATGTGATTTAAAAAAAAAATTCCCACAAGAGAAAAGGGGTAACTGTTTCTAGGGTAACTGTGCCACCTATAATTAAGCTGCTACATATCCTCAGTGCACAGTTCTAGGCCAGAGCAGAGCAACAGCTCACAGGCCCAATTTCATAATGTTCCCTCACTCACAAGCTGGCTTTCACCCCATCCAGGTACCCGGGACTTAAAAAACTTCCACCAAGAAACCACCAGTTCTACTCATGAGCCTATTTTACTTCCACACCTAGGCCGGCTCCCTTCCACCTGAGGACCTCACACTCTCGCCTATTTATCCCACTCTGGCCGGCCCTACCTGAGCACTTCTTTCAGAGGCAACTTTTCACCAGCCCAAGCCCTGGGCATCTCTGATTTCTTCCAAGTGCCTACTTAACTTATTCTTTCTACCTCCAGTTCATGACCAAAGTGTAGCATCTCAGGACCTTCTTTCTGAGATCCCTGATCTCTCTCTCTCTCTCTCTCTCTCTCTCTCTCTCTCTCTCTCTCTCTCTCTCGATAGCAAGAGTCCATCTGACACACAATGTGGTTCAGAGGCTCTGTACCCACATGGCCATAGCAGAGTCTGAATAAGTCATTGTTTGCTCAGCTAATGATGTTTAAGTTATATAACAACCACAATAGAGAAAGGAAAACTTTCCTGACCCAAGAATAAACAAATATTATAGTTGTTCAAACCAGATGGCAAACAGAAGCCAAGCAGCAGATGCATTTCTTCACTCTGCATACAGAATGCTACTGAGAAACTAAATGCAATGCTTCCCAAAAAGAAGGGTAGCTCACAGAATAGCATCACGCAGCAAGTCTCAAACAACAGTATCACAAACAAGTCTCAGTTCCTCAATCACACTGAGAACAGAGGCAATTAGTCTATGCTATCTTCCTTTCAAGTAAGGAATACATAATACAGATTCCATGATTTGCCAAAATCCCAATTCTTCCTTACATACAAATTCCTCTTCCAATGTGTTAACAGCCACAAATATCTACGTAGTGCAAGTAAATGGTTTTAGTAAATTCGAGGTAGCAAAGAGCAGTTCAAGAATATAACTACTAGAACCATCAGGGGTAGTCACTGCACTATAATAAGCGCTGACACCCCGAGAGTCATTATATACACCCCCCACGCACACTGGTATTCTTTGATTAAGCAGTTCTGCTTTTAATACAGGTGGAAATAATTACTACCACAATTCTCAAAAAGCAGCTATAAATCAATTGCCCTATAATACAATAAATTTTTATTATAATTACTTGTGATGTGACCCTAATAAATATCCCAAGTATAAACAATCAAATGAAGGAGTCAGCATTCTTTAACTCACAGGTAACAAACAGTATTGACCAAAACAAGAGGGAGTTGGGGGGGGGGGGGGGGGAGGGGGGGGGAGATACAGTGACTCAAACTAACACAGCAACAGGAAAGCCACAGAGGATAGCTCAGGTGCTACATTTGTCAACTCTCCTGTTGCTGGGGCACAATACCTATCACCCACAATCTGAAGGAAGAGAGGCTGGATTTTGCCCTCAGTTTCTGAGGATTCAGTCTAGGTTCAGCTGGCTCTAAGGCAGAAACTCAGCAGAAAGGCATAGCCAGAAAGCAAAGCAGGGAACAGAACAAGGGAGGGACCCAGATTAGGCCCCAGGGCCAGCCCTCCACAGACTGCCCAGGCCCAGGCAGACTGCTTTATTGGTCCCCTGGGCAGTTCCCAAGCCACCCAGGCCCAGCGTAACCAACACGGCTGGGCTTTAGGAGCAACTCAGCATGAGCTCTGCTGAGACAAGGTGGCATCTTTGCTCCTGTAAGCTGGCCTTTGTCCTTCCTTCCTGAAATCTGCCTTCTTCCATTTAACTCCCAGCTCTGACACTAAGAATTACTTAGTTAGAATGGTGGAAAACGCAGTAAATTCCTCCAAAATCATGAATTTGCTTTCCAGAAGTGTGGAAGAAAGGCTCATTTTTCTATCTGTAAGATATCTCCACCTACCAAGTAATTTTACTTTAATGTCTAATAGAAAAGCTTAGCCAAGCAGTCCTGGTAATAAATGACTTTTGAAAGTTTCACTTCTAGGTATTAAGTCAATGACCTCTTGCCTGTCACTTGCAGTGCACTTCACTGGAGACAGCAGGTCTCTGGTGTAGAGGCTGGCTTCTTTCTCAGTCCTTAAAAGCCCATTCTTGACTGATCTAAAATACAGTATTTCTAACACTGTGCTCAAAGTCCCTTTATAACATTGTTCCTAAAGGAAAATGTATTTGAATTCTATGGAGGACAAACAAAACATACCTAATAATGAAAATGCCTTCTATTTTATACACATCAATTCACATTTCATTCTCATAGAGCGCTGCAAGACAGGTATAACAACCACACTGAAACCATGATGAACCAGGGAGTCAGTAAAACTGTATGTGTCCAAGGTCAATAGCCAAGCCAAGTGAGAGCCAGTTTCAAAGCCATAACTGTCTGTTCTTGAACTTTGCAGTGTTCAAACACAAATATGGAATGAATTGAGTTCAACAACTAAGCTAAACTTAATCTTCAAGGGAACAGCTAAATTGTACATTGTTTTCACCCAAAAACTGCTCATCAGGCAGACCTCTACAATGTCCATGGCTTTAATCTATGGTTCAGAGCCAGAATTAGTCTTTAGGACTAGTCAATTAAGTTGGAGCCCCTCGACACATATCAGAACATTAGGTAAGTGACCTGAAATTATGATAACTCTAAGTTACCCCAATTAAGGTATTACTAAACTAAGACAACTGGTTGTCCCACAGTAAAGCCTTAAGCATACTAGACACCATGAAAAGAGAAATGAAAGGAGCACCCGAATTAACAATAAGACATTCTTATTTCATACATTCTGGAAAAGAAAAAATATTGAGTGGGAAAAATAAAGCAGTAATTGATGATGACTTTAATGTTGTTATGACTGTGTATTAAGTAATTTATAGACAAGAAACAAAAATTAACATCATCTGTGAAACTGAAGGACTTACAATATATGTCAAAGAAAAGAACAAACAGTAAACTAGTGAACAAGTCAGTACAAGCTGAGAACAGGGAAGTCTAACATGTAGTGCAAATTAAACTGGAACACATGCTAAGGAAGAGGCAGAGACAATCGATGCCAACTAACAGAAAGCAATGACACTGGAAGCACACTGACCCCTGGGAGTGGGCACAGATGTACAACCATCACTCGCAGGCACTCTCCTTGCACAGGATATGTTTTATAAATGCTATAAGGGGGAAAAAATGGTCAACACTAAATGTCTGTTCTGAGTTGGTAAATTCTGATGAAGGCTGATCTCTTTATTGCAGGAAAATCTGCCATATAAACACTATCTCTCATGGAAGAAAAGCAAACTCTTGGTATTACTCTATCTATGTGTATGTGTATGTGGGCCAAAGGAGTGCATCAGTTCAGGATAAACTACAGTAAGCCCCAACTTACGAACAAGTTCTGTTCCAGGAGAACGCTCATAAGCTGGATTTATTTGTATTTCTGACAAAGTCAGTTCTATACACCTTTAACACAACTATACAATATAAAGCATTTAACAAACCAACCACCCCACACACACGCTCACACGCACATACTGTAAATAAACTCCTATTACTTTTATGCACAGTAAGCACAAAGCAGCACCACTGTGACAATGTCCAGGAGACATGTGAACGACTTCCATGATCTGCTTGCATCTACGCGTGTTGTAGTACAAGATCTGCTGGTGGTGTGACAGTTAGCAACTTGAAGGTTCATAGGTTGGGGACTTTCTGCACCCTGCCTGGCTCCTGTGTTGCTCCTTGCAGACTCCATGACCTCCTCACTCTTGGATCAAGGGAGAAGGATCACTTCAGTGACATGAGGTACATGTCAAAGACATGCAAAAGGCAGAACCGGGCCACCCTACCAGATTCTGCTCAGAAAAGGCACAAACTAATCATTTACATTTCACTTGCAATATAAGTCTTAAGGTCAAGCCAGCCATGAATATTTTGTCTTCGCAGAGTGGGAGAAAGTAACTCTCTCACTGAATGGAGGCAGGGTAGAAAGAATAGCAAATACTGTGCTAATAATATAAGCTACCACAAAAGAAATGGAGTGTTGCTTGAGCAGAGCTCCTTTCCTGTAATGAGGTGTCCTGTTCTAAGCAGCAGTCCCTCTACTCCATGGGTCTTCATACTGTTCTCTTAATCCCTCACATGCTATCTCACTGTATTCCAACAGCCTTAGGCCCCAGGACTTGCCCATGACCCCAGAGTGCTTGCACCAGACCTCCAAAGCTCACTGTCTTACTGTCTTTGGCAGGTCAGTCTTTGAGGCCTCCATTTCACCTAAAAAGAGTGAACATAATAGGCCTCCTAAGGCTGTGGAGACATTATAGAAGGAAGCATTATTATTAAGTGACATGCCTCCACCCACATCTTTCTCAAATTTTCTTTATTTCTTCCCAAAGTAAGGAAAAGAGCAAACGAAGATATTAGCAGTTGTTCATTTAAAGTACAGTAGAGTTTCCAAGATGGCTCCCAGTTAAGAACAATTGAAGGGGCTCTGAATAAACAACCCCTTATCCTCCATCTCCTGTCCTTCTTTACTTGCCCATACTAAACTACAGATCTAGCCCTAACTCTCTTTGAAGGTCCTGCCCAGACACTAGGATAAGTGTACCATGAAGGATACATACAGGTGTTCAACCTGGCATACTTTATGAAAATGAAAAGCTAAAAAGAAAATGAAAAACTAAAACCAGCCAAATTGCCCAGTTACAGAGAACACTATAAATTATATCTACACAGAAAGTTATATAACAAATAAGGTATACGCAAATAAATGCAAATAAGGTATATGTATTATGTTTTGATGTGGCATTATTTCAATACATTGACAGGTTGAGTAGATTACAAAACAATAGTTAAACTTGATTGACCTTGGAGGGAAAAGGGTATGTTTCTAAGTTAGGAACAGAAAGCAGATGGCAAAGTACAAAAACGCAATGTCAGTGGTTACCTCTCAATAATGTTAGTACTGTGTGTTTAATAATTTTCACATTTTCAGCATTTCCAATTATAGTTAAATTTTATAATTTAATCAAAGATACTAGTCATCTAATATTCAAAATTCAAATCTGCTCTGCTCCTGAGATCTCCCCTCAGCCAACCCACTTCTCTTGCCCTCCAGGTGACATGTCTGTCTCTCTCCTACGCACTGTATACATTTCTCACAAAATCCATTACATTCAGACTTAAGTTAGGTTTCGTGTTCCAGGCTTAATTACTGATTCCTAAAGTAGAAACACCCTATTTTATTTCTACTATAATGCACCCTCAAAATCCACAATTCTCAAGTAACTATCAAGCTGTTGATCTCTATCCATATCATTAATCTCAATATAATGGAAGGCTGTAAAATGTACACACTTGAGGACTACCCAATTTTCTCTAATCAGAAATTGGCTTACAGTTAGGATATTGAGAAACAATTCAAGTCCATTTGGGGGAAAGAAATGATACATAAATGAGAATATCTTACTTGTGGTAAAATTTCTCCACTGTATCTTACTGCTTTGCTTTCAAAGTCACTCAAGGCACCCTCAATCCCCCTAAGTCACAGGGCAATGCTTTATGATCCAGGCTGGCCTCTCAGATTTTAACCATAAAGTTCTGCATGAAATGTACAAGAATTTTACAATACTCCAATCACTACCTGACTCAGTGGGAACTAGAAATAACTTTTAAGAGGGAAGTAAATATTTTAAGGTTTTAAAGCCTGATTTAGGGAATATACACAAATGAATATTTTGAAATATCTGAAGCATTTTTTAAGGTTTAATAAAGAAAGTATCTTGAGAAGTAGATGTGTGAGATTTAAAATGCAAACAGCCATCACAATTGTAGCTATTTCTTAGCAGTTTCAGGCTTCCGCTATTGTCTTATACAGGGCAAATTAAAAAGACTAAAGAAGCTGCTTCTGTCTTTTTATTTAGTTTTTGGTGCTGGGGATTGAACCCAGGCCTCAGCAAACAAGTGAAGTGCAGCATCTCCAAGCTACATCACCATCTCTTTTTATTTTTTGAGTCAGGCAGGGTCCTGCTAACTTGCCCGTGCTGGCCTCTAAATGCCTGCCCTCCTGCCTCAGCTTCCCAGAGAGCTAGGGTTACAGTGCCTTTGTGCACTATGGCCCCAAGTGAAGGAGATGCTTCTTGAAGAAACAATGAAATAACTAACCCAATTTTCTTCTTTCCTCCTTTTACTGCCAAGGTTTTAATCAAGCCAACATGAACTTTAAGCTGCCCAGGCTTTATTTTTTAATAAATACCATTTACTTTTTCTTAAAACTTAATTTTTTAATCAAAAGCAAAGCAGCATGCAGTAGCTTGGTCAGGAGGTAGCCTGGCTGCTTAAGCCTCCAACAACTCATGTGAAGGAACTCAGATCTGAGGGAATATGGAGGAAGAAAGAGAAGAACGCTCAAAAGGTAGCAGCCATCTGGCCCATCTCTAAATATTAATCCTTACCAGCCAAAAGGCCAAAGGATTCTAGGGTGTTACAGAGCTGAGTCCACTCAACAATGCCACATACATTCTTAGTCAAAGAAATTTAAATTCTACAGTGGTCCAAACACTTACCATCAGTATGAGAAGCCAAGTAAGACAACCACACGTATTATCATAACGAAACAAAAATCAGGTATATGTTCACTGTCAGTTACTTAATGATGGGGATTGGGACAGTATAAGTAAAGAACTCAACTTTAGATATTCACCAAGTTTGTATTTATTTCTAGAATTCACCCACAAAAATTACCTGACAAATGGGACGAAAGGAACCACTGGGATTAAGAGAGTATTTCAGATGGGCCCTTACAAATTTAATTTATTTTTTTTTAATTTATTTTTTGCATTTTAGGGAAGGGTCTATAGGGTGTTCAGGGTCTCAGTACTAGATTGGCCTCATAGTGATCCACCTGTTTACAGCCTCCCAAGAGCTGAGGTTACAGGGGCATGCCACCATGCCCTGTCTCTACAAATTTAATTTAAATGGTGATTGGATACAAGCAATCATCTTTTAATTCTTCAAAGACTTTTGATTTATGCCCAAAAAAAAAGTGCAAAAAAGGCACACTTATAAGAAGAATTAATGCAAATGAAAAATTCCTCCAATGTTAACATCAACTTTCCAAAGTTTGTGTATTTGCTCTTAAAACACTTTGTCTTTTACTATTAAGTTATTTGATTTAGATGTCTTTAGGTAATTAACCCAGTAGGTAAAGAAATTCCAAAGAGCTACTGAAAATTTACTTACAGATTATGCAAAACAATTCTTGTCATCTTGGCTTTCTATAAGATACCAGCTTCTCCCATTGTTCCAGTACATTCCCATCACCTGTCATGAGGGAAAACAGTCTGATTAGCTACAGGTCTTCATTGCTATATTAGTTTTTTCTTTCTTTATACCAAAAACAGAGAAAAATAATCATCTATTTTTTCTTTAAAAGAACAGTGACATAGAAAAGTCCCCTAAGGAGAGTACCCTAAGGCCTCTGCGTGAGACAGAAGACGTGGAGCAGCACCCCACATGTGTTGGACCAATCCCAGGGAACCCAGCGCAGGGTACAAGAGGGAAGCACAACACAAGGTAGCAGAGGCAAAGAATAGACTGACCCCATTCTGGATGAAGACAGCATCTGGGGAGAAAGGGCACTGTCAGATGGCATGCATGTCAACACTAAGCCCAACAGCTCAATTCCAACAGACTTCTCAACAAAAACCTTAAAGGCCAGGAGAACTTGGAATGAACCTTTCTTGCCCTAAAAGAAAACAATTTGCAGCCCAGCTGACATAGCCTGTAAAACCGTCTTTCAAAATTGATGGAGACCCAGGAGATAGCTCAATGGCATAAGTGCCTGCCTGGCAAGTGCAAGGTCCTGAGCTCAATCCCAGGTACAAAAAAAAAAAATCAAAATTGATGGAGAAATAAGGTGTTTTCATGACAAAGAGCACCTAAAAACATTTATTACAACCAAATCAGCCCTCCAAAAAATTCTCTGGGAAGAGACAATTAAGCCAACAATGACAAAAAGTCTAAGTCAAGCAGTTAAGTTGAAGGAAAAGACAAGAAATCAACAATATGAAAAAAAGGCAATAATAGGAATAAATCAATACCTATCAGTACTAATTCTCAGTATAAATGGTATCAATTCCCTAAGCAAGAAAAATGAGCAGAATGAGGAAACATCTAACATTATATATACAAGAAAAACACTTAATCTTAATGAAAGTCCCAATTTAAAAAAATCAAAAGATGGAAAACAATATTCCACGCAATAGGACCCTCAGTAAAGCAGATGAAGCTATGTTATGTTCACATGAAGTTGACTTCAAGACAAAACAAATCAAAAGAGGCAAAGAAAGTTGTCATATATTGGTTAAAGGAACAATCCAACACAAAGAAGTAACAATTATTAATATATATGCACCAAACAACAATGCACCCAACCTCATAAGACAAATACTAGTGGACATAAAAGAGCAAATGGACATAAACACAATTATAGTAGGGGACCTCAGTATCCTACTAGCATAGATAGATCGACTAGAAAAAAAAATCACAGTTGAACTAAACCTTTAAATAAACAGACTTAACAGTTATCTACAGAGTACTGTACCAGAAGCAAAAGAATAAACATTCTTTTTCCAACACATGAAATTTTATTTAAAATAATTCAATATTAGCCAAAATGTCAGCTTGAAGTAAATGAAAAGAATTGAAATTATAGCATGCAAATTGTCAAACCATAGCAAAATGAAGTTACAATCAATGGCAAAAAAATACAAATTATGCAAATAAATGGAAATAAAAGCATACACTCTTAACTAAAAGGATTCTGAAAGAAATTAGGAAATAAATATGACAAGTTCTAGAATTAAATGATGTCAGTACAACATAGAAGTCCTAAGAGGGAATTTTATAGCTGTGAATGCCCACATCACAAAAATAAAGCAAATTCAAATAAATAACATAACAATATACCTCAAGGTCTTAGAAAAACAAGAACAATACAAACCAAAGCACTACAAGTAAGGAAATTATAAAGATCTGAGCAGAAATAAATGAAATTGAGACTAAAAAACAATACAAAGAATTAATGAATCTAAGAGTTGGTTCTTGCAATGAATAAACAAAGTAGACAAACGCTCAGCCAATCTAACCCAAAAAGGCAAGAAAAGACCCAAATCAAATCAATTACAAAGGAAAAAGATGACATCACAACAGATATGGGTAAAATTTTTTTAAAAATTAAGTATTTTCAAATCTGTGTGCTAATAAATTGTAGAACATAGAAGAAATGGACAAATTCCTGGATGCATATGAACTACCAAAATTGAACCAAGAAGATTTAAAAACCCTGAACAATCCAATAAAAGGCAATGAAATGAAAGCAGTAATAAATACCTTACCAACTGAGAAAAGCCCAAGTCTGGATTGGTTCACTGCTAAATTCTGATGTGGTGTTCTTTTGTTTTGTTTTGCTCTGGTTTGCTTTGGTTTTTAGTGGGGAAAATACCAGAAATCAAACTAAATAGCTCGTACTTGCCAAGCAACTCCTGCATGCGCTGCTGAGCTACTCACCCAGCCAAATTCTATAAAAATTCCAAGAAATGCTAATACCAATACTCCTCAAGCTTACTAATGAAACTGAAAGGGAAAGAGCTTCCTATAAATCATTCCTGGAAGCTAGCATTACCCTGGGTCCAAAACCAGACAAAGATTCAACCAAAAAAAGAGAACTACAGACCAATCTCTTCAATGAACATAAATGCAAAAATCCTCACAAAGATACTGGCAAACAGAACACAGTGTACTGGTGCAAAGATCACACATCACGACCATGTAGGTTTCATTTCAGGGATTGAAGGATGACTCAACATTTGCAAAACAATAAATGTTGTACGTCACATAAATAGAAGCAAGTACACGAAATACCTTTGTTCATTTTCTCCAATTCCTTTCTCTGCTCTTCAACCTGTTCCCCTCTTTATTTATAAAAACCATTAGAGAAATGCAAATTTAAAACACTGAAATTCCATTTTGCCCCAGAAACAATGGCCATCATCAACAAATCAAATAAAAACAAACACTGGAGAGGCTGCAGGGAAAAAAGAACCCTTCTGTACTGTTAATAGGAATGCAAACTACAACCCCCACTATGAAAATCACTATGGAGATTCCCAAGAAAACTAAAACTAGAAGTTCAATTTACCCAGCTACTCCCCCTATAGGAATCTTCTTCAAAGAACTAAAGACATTATGTTACAGAGATACATGAATAACCATGTTTACAGAAGCACAATTCATAATAGCTAACTACTGGAAGTGGCTCATACACCCATCAGTAGATGAACAGATAAAGGAACTGTGGTACTTATATACCAGGGAGTACTGTCCTGCCATAAAGAGGAATACAGTTGAGTCACTTGTAGGAAAACATATGCACCTTGAGCCCATAATGTTAAATTAGACATACAAGCTTAAATATCACATTATTTCACCCATATGAGAAAACCAAAATAAAAATCAAAGAGCAAAATAAAACACCTCTAGGAACTAAGGAGATGGATCATTTAGAGGGAAAAGAGTCAGAGAGGAAGCAGAGAAAGGATAAGGATGAAAACAAAGAATTGGGATGTGTTATATACAACCCACAAAAAGAATGTGGACATTATGTACTGGAAATATATAAAAAAATAAAATAAAATAAACAAAAACATCAACAAAGAAAGGGGATTATGGGATGAGTGGACAGGGAAGGGCAAGAAGGGACAGATGAAAAATGGAATTAAGAGGTGTTATGTACCCACTTCCCACACAGAATGTAAGTATTATGCATCCCCCCCCCACACATATATATAATAAATTAGAACAATTTTAAAAACATCACAGACAGAGGGAGTGGAACAGAGGGAAGGGATAAGGGGATGAATAAAGAGCTGAGATTTGTTACAAACATGAACCTACTCCCCACTAGGTATGTAATTATTATATTTGTAAACAAATACTAATAAAATTTTTTTCAAGTTAAAGAAAAATGTAAACAGCATAGTACAGGTAGTGAATCCTTGAGAGGGCCTCCAGTGCATCTTCAGGATGAGAACTGCAGTCAGTTCCAAGGAAGGAGCAATGTGACAGCATTGTTCCCTCTGTACCCCCTCCCCACTTCTATCCAGAAGGGAGCAGCCATCGGCCTGGGAGCGTGAATGGAAGCAAGCTCAGAGCGCAGGTACTGCGCTGGGCCGGGGGCAAGAGCCTCCAATTCTAACCAGAGGCCAGCTCACTGCCACAGAGCCAGTCCTAACTGTCTGCTAGGGTGGAACCAGTGCTCTATTTCCAGAAAAGGAGATACTCACATTTTTAAGTTTTCTATGCCTTCTTTATCAGCAATTAAACTACTAGTTAGGATGATTGTCACCTGAGTACTTGCTTTATTTCTCAGCTTATTTAAAATGTAAGGCTAGGACAGATGACTACTCAAAGCAACACACAGCCCTAATATCTGCTGAAGGACATCATGCAGATAAATAACCTTGGTCTAAAATCTTATCACTTACTAGCAAGGAAGCCTCTTCATTTCTGAAAAATAACCAATGTTTTCTACTACTTTGTGTGGTAGCAGGATTAAAAGAGGAAACATGTAATCTGCTAGTCGAGCACGCTTTGGTTTAGCAAAGGTGCTCCCTCTCCCAGCACCAGGTCCGCCCAGCACTTAACTGCTATAGTCCGAACTTCTACGCTGTCCTTAGTCCTGATTCACTAATACCAGAGATTTACATAAATTCAGAGCAAGAGAACATGGCCGGAAAGGACCTTTCTTTTTTTTCTCAGTGGAAGTCCTTCAGAGCAATGTTTTACTTTTTTTTTAAATTTTGTAACATTTTAGGGTCAACAAACTAGGGCTAAAATTTTCTGCTTTCGTTTTCATTGAAAAGTCCCAAATAAAAACACTCTATTTATAACCACTTAAATGCAACTACTGCTCAGTTTATGTGAAAATCAGAAGGCCCCAACTGGACAGAAAAGATAAAAAGAGAAACATTAGTTAACTTTCATCTCTTGAGCCCCTAAATTAATTTAGACAGATTTGTAACAACTTGAACTTGACTCCATCCACTTTTATCTCAAGACAGAATCCTCAAGTTCTCCAAACCATGATGGGAGAAGAACCCACTCAGACAGAGGGTGATGGAACGAACACCACTCAGAGTTTCCCTGGTAACAAAGAAGGACCTGGCAGCATCAATAAAAATACCCAGGAGGGACAGACGCCTCCGAGACTTTGCACCCAACATGGAGAGGGCCATGCTCACTGGTGAAGTGTGGTTTTAGATGCTCAACCTGGCACTTCACGTGGAAGGAAGCCTTTTAAAAGCATGAGAAATGCAAAGAAGTTTGATACAGGTTTAATAAAATAAATGGGTTGGACCTACACCTGTGCTATTTAACAACAGTGTGATCTTTGCAAATAATTTTTTCCATCTAAGGAACAATTTCTAGGTCTGTAAAATAAAAACAATAACAACCTTGAAGAGTGTGATTATATGATTTAGAGGTCATGTATGTACAGTGCCCATCATATAATATGCTCTCAAAAGACTGCAATTATCAAGCTTTCCAGTACAAATATGGCAGAGTTTATCAATACATAAATAAAATCATGCTACTGTGGTAGGCAGGCAAATTCAGACTCTTCCTTTCTTTTTGGGGAGCTGGGCTTAATTTTTTTTTAAGTAGAACATGTTTGCAGTATATCCCTTCCCCTCTTCTCTCCTCCCTAGTCTCTTTCTCTATGTGAGCGCTGTGGAGACAAGTTCAAATCATACTTCTGTTAACAGGTAAAACTACTCTACATTGATCAAAATGACATGTTAAATGAAAATGCCCACCTTAGGTGACATATTTTACTACTATTAGCAAAGAAAAAGCTCTAGCATGTATTTGTTGGCATTTCTGATACTTTCATTCAGTGTCAGGGATTAAATCCAGGGTCTTGCAAACATGAGGAAAATGCTCCCCCACTGAACTATATCCCTAGCCTCCAGATTTTTTTGTAATGATAAGGTTTTCTTCATTTTTTTGTGTGTGTGGGCAGGGGCTCAGCCCTGCCCTGAGGGTGGGGCACGTGGTGCTGGGGATCCAACAGTGGTCCCCTGTGCCTGCCTAAACTTGCCTAAGCAGGTGCTTTAACCACTGAGCTATCTTGCCAGTCCCTCTAATGATAAATTCTTGAAAGGAAAGAATGATTTGCTTTCCACTACACTCTGTGCTGTGCACTCCATAGGATGTGTGGGGGAGAGGCCGTCCTGACAATGGCAGACCACCTAGCAAGCATGGCTTTCTTCTGTACCATATTACAACCCCACTGATAACAAATGAATTTGTCTACTTCCTTTACAAACCATTACATTAAGTGAGGCCATATCACTTTGAAATATAATTGTTAGAAATTTTTAAGGCATTCCTTCATCTTTTCCAAGTCACCCTCTGTGGAATTTGCTCCAGTCATGCTGACTTCTCAGAACAGGTGCAGCATTATTTTTTACCTTCAGAATCAATGCACAGTGTTCACAAGAGAATCTATTATCTCCTCATAGTGTAGTTAGCCCTGCATGCTTGGGAAACAAACACTTACTGGTTTATAGGAAATACTGTAACAGATAAACTCAAAGAATCAAAGTCATCATTAAATATGGCAATTTGTTACTCCTGTGGTTGGTTATTCCAAATTATTATAAGTGACTTCAGCCATCATTAATGAATTCTGTTCAGCAGAAACCACTCTGCTAGTAAGTCCTGAAGACAGGAGGAAGCTGTAAGACAACTGAGATGAAAGAATAAAAGGATGCAGAGCAATAACAGCACCACCACAGTATAAGCAATCACCTCAGCTGATGACTTAGAAAGGACACTCTGGCCATGTAAATACTTGCTGTGATTGTTAAAAACCCATTCTAGCTGGGCACACAGTATGCTATCCTCCTAGCACTCTGGGAGGACAAGGCAGGAGCATCCAAAGTTCAAGCCCAGCCTGAGCAATTTGGCAACTTAGTGAAGCCCTGTCTCAAACAAAACTTTTAAAGGGCAAGAGATATAGTTCAGGATGGAAGCCTTGGGCTCAATATATATAAAAAAAAAAGGAAAGAAAAACTTTGGTACTTCCTAATTATGCTTGTATATGTATAATATTAGGATTTTATAAGAATCAGGCAAAAACCTAGAAAGAACACACTCATTTTTGAATGTGCACCTTGTAGACTGGACAAGACCAAGTTGTTGTCCCTAGGTAAAGGACAGTGTCTTGTATCAAAGCCAAAAGTAATCAGGCATGGTGGTCCACACCTGTAATCCCAGCTACTCAGTAGGCTGGGGCAGGAAAATTGCAAGTTTGGGCCAGCTGGAACAATTTAAAGAGATACTGTCTCAAAATACAAAACAAAAAGGGCTGGATACATAGCTCAGCATGCTGGAACACTTGCCTAGTCTGTACAATGAGTGCTGCGTTCAATCCCCAGCAACTCTCACCCACCCCGGAAAAGGTATTCCAAGGCTGCTGCGTGCCAAAGGACACACAAATGTGGAGTAAAGGCTCTTAACATTGTAAGACAAAATTATTTTGGATTTTAGCCTCTTTCTCTAATGGGATAGTTCCGCAATAGGTGTAGGCTTTATGGGAGACGATGTCCTGTGGTCTTTAAAAGTGTGGGCTTTATAATCATACTCAACTAGATTCTCCAACTGAAGGCCTTGAGAAAACTGTTCAATTTGCCGAGGCCTTAATTTCCTCACTACAGAATGGGAGCGATACCAGTATTACAACTGAGCGTTGTGATAGACGTTAAAGAACATAGATCTATAAAGAGTGGGCTAAGGTGCATGACAAAAAGCGCTTGTTAAATGTCATGCTGTTTGAAAAAGCACGCATTCCTCATCCTTAGAAGACAATAAAAGTATCAGGGTGAGGTCAACAACAACAAAAAGTTGTCCACATAAACTGCAACATGTTTTAGCTCATTTCATCAGGAGACCAAAAATGAGCCTACGGTCAAATTACACTTAGTAATATTAAGAGGGAAAACTATTGGTTCAGGTATCTATGCATGAATCTTGGGAGTAGCAGCAGCAATCTGAAGCTTGTTTGTCAGGGAAATTTCCAGAAATGTTAATACCAGATAGAGAGAAACAAAATTTAATAATTTGCTGAAATTACTCAGTTAATAAATGGCAAAATCTGTAATTCAAACCCACTAGCTTCTGTTCTCGTAACTAACATCTACACTACATAGCACTGTCTCCCAGCTAAGAATAGGAGAAACTGGAGACAGTCATAGGCTGGGAGTAGGCCAGGGAAGAGCAAGAAACAATACCCCAAAGATGTCTGCAGAGAAGAGGACAGTAACACAGAACAACAGCTAATGGGGCTAAGGAGTAAAAAGAACCAAGCCTGCTAACAACTCTGAACAAGAGTCTGTCAATAAAGTCAAAGCATGAGATCCTAAACTGCACAAGTGAACTTAGTCTGGGAATTTGGTGCTTGCTGAAAGGAGCACAGAGACGGGAGCCACACACGCCAGAAAGGCCTCACTGAGGTCCTGCACGTAAGCCAGGGTCTGCCTCAGAAATGCTTGCTTGGGGCGGGGAGAGGGCTCAGCGGAATAAGTGTTTCCCTGGCAAGCGCAGGGGTCTGAGTTCAATCCCCGGTTCCACCAAAAAAACAAAACAAAAAAAGAAAGAAATGCTTGCTTATGGAGGGTGTCATATGCTCAGACTGCCTAGCTCGAAGGGAGGGCCCAGATGGCATGAAAGTTACTTCGCAAGGTACTACCCTGTGGTTTTTTTCACTGTTTTCTACAGAAGAAAAAGGAAAAGGGCCACTCAATGTTGTTAAATTCTCTTGCAGAAGGAAAGGGAAAAAGCTTTAGAAGGGATGAAAAAATTGTTAAGTAGTACAATTTCAGATAAGAAAGTTAAAATTAAAAAAAAAAAAAAAAAAAAAAAAAAACCCTCTGATCCTGGCCAGCCTTACATGTGGCAGACTAAAGCAGTCTCTTGGTCTCTGTCTTTTATCCATGACTTGGGGACCCCCTCCCACCATACATGCAAGTCCCATAACTTTCTTAGAACTCATGAACAATTGCAGAAATAGGAGGGTGCTTGCGGTCACATTACATACAATTAAAGGGGCAATATGAGTGTCTTGCTGGCTGTGGAAAGACTTGCTGCCATGTCATCAGGCTGCCTAATGATGGAGCACATAAGGGCAATTTCTGGCTGCCAGCAAGAAACTGAAGAGCTCAGTCTAAAAGCCCACAAGAAAGAGAACTCTGCCAATCATCTGAGCATGACAGCAAATCTCTCCTCGCGCCCTCAGGTAAGGCAGGCTGGCAAGCATCACTCTCAAGTTACCTGATTGCCACGCTCAGACTTCTGAGGGAACCGTGGGATCATCTGTGAACTGAGCAGGCTGTAACATCTGTGCTTCACTTAAACAGCAGTGCAGAAAGGAAATGTGCTACCTGGCCCTGCCATCACTACTTCCTGCTGACTGAGAACAGAGAAGGAAGAGGAAAGCCCAAGGATCACAGTCTGGGAGATGATCTTAAAATAGGCTGCTTTCTCTTATCAATGACCTGTGTCCTTTTTTTTTTTTTTTTTTTTTTTTTTACTCAATGTTCACTAGGAAGAAAAGTAAAACACAGGAGCTGGCACAGAAGTTTGTACAAGCAGGTCTACTCCACTCCTTTATGATTCTCTATTTCTAAATTCATCAATTTACTCAACACATATTTCTGTGCCTTCTGCAATTTTGCCAAAATAATACAGTAGGTATTGTACATACAGGTCCTGTATGGATTTAAGCAAGTGATGCTTAGTAATATTTTCAGCAAAAGTCAGCACACCTAAACAAGCAGCCAATGCAGATTAAAATATTTCCAGTGTTTGGATTGGGTATTAAGAATGCAGACCAAACTCTTGTCTAGAAACTTCTACATTTAAAATAAATAGCAACTTGTTTTTCTGTATAATGATATTCCCAGTAAGGTAGGAAAAAGAGTTATCCAAAAGAGTTAAAACACACCATATCCCTCCACAACTCCTGTATTTAAAATAAGAATAGTCTCTTTCCTGTTGTTTGAGAACAAATTTTAAAATAAAAAATAAGTCACATCTTGAAAATAAAGTTAGAAGCAAAGTGTTTTTCACAGTAAGTGAAAGAAGCCAATCAGCTTCAACTATGCAAAACTGATGCCTACACCAGCACTTGGATGCTCTGGTTCTCCCTACAGTGCTGAGGTAAGCAAGGCATTCCCACACTGGGCAAAACCCAAGGTTCAGAGAGGCCCTAAGCTACTACGGAGCTCACCTACTACTTAAGTGGTAGGGCTCAACTAACTAACTAATTTCCTTCCTTCCTTCTTTCCTTCCTTCCTTCCTTCCTTCCTCTTTGTACCGGTAATTGAACTCAGGACCTTGTGCTTGCCAGGCAAGAACTGCACTTGGAAGTTATATCATGGGCTGGGTGTCAACTTTAAACACAGGGTGACAGGGGCTAAAGTTTGTGCTTTTATCTTTCTAGGTCATGGGAAAGCCTCTGCAAATGACAAGTGATGAAAATAAGTGGTGAAGAGTCAAAACAAAGACTGGCAGAGATGCAACGTAATATCATGTAATATGACATGCCAGCCCCATTTATTTATTACATAGCCTGGAATAACTACTAGAAAAGGAAAAAAGAAAAAGGTACTGAGCAGAGATAACAAACAGCAGTTAGGCTGCAGAGAAAACAGCTATGAAAGAAGGAAGAGACTGAATAGAATAGAGAAATTATTGGGGTACTTGGTTATGGATTATGTCTATACTAGTGATCAGCATAGACTTTGGTGAAGGATCAGACAATAAATATTTAAACTTTGTCTGGCACATAGAGCTTCTGTATATGTTCAACTCTGACATGATAATGTGAAAATAACCACAGAAAATACTCAAATGAATGGACAATGCTGTGTTACTCCCCCCAAAACAAAACAAACAAAACTGAGAGATATGACAAAAGCAGGTGTGGGGGCTGGGCAAGTAGCTCAGTGGTGAAGCACTTGACTAGCATGTTCCAGGCCCCTCAGTGCTACCCCCAGCTCTGTTAAAAAAAAAAAAAAAAAAAACAGGTCTTACATCAGATTTGGCCCAAAGGTGGTGCTGGCTGATCCATAGCCTCCACAGGAAACCCATGACATACTAAGATGCTGTAGCACTGAGTTTAAAAACATGTGGCACATTACAGCCACTCAGCTGGCAACAAGTAGCTGGAGGCAAGCTACATCCACAAGCACCGAGATCAGAGTATGCTCAGCACAGCCTCATGACTAGAAATAATGAATTTAGTGTATGTTTATCCAAAATTAATATTCAAAGAGCCAATATGTCTACCATTTTTTAGGGTCTGACTCATACACCTGTGAAGTCCTATCTTATCACACATTTTACATGGAAGATTATGGGAAAAATCACCTGAATGTTACAAAAGTAATTAAGAAAACTGTCATGAACAGAGACATCTAAATGACTCTTAATCTCTCTGACAGTTTTTCTGTCTTGAAAACTCTCCTGGAACTTTCCTAACTTCTTATTTGGGCATCAATCCAGGAAACTTCTTCCAAATGTCCCAGATAAAGTTAAGACACTTATAACAATGAACATTTCTATGGTATCTATTCCTATGATAAAAAACTTCATTGTTCTCAGTATGTATGTACTCTTTGTATACGTATCAAATGCAAAACTACTGTGCCACTAGACCACCAGCCATGTAACTCTTTGTTCAATGTCAGCATCTGCTGCGCTACAGACTTCCAGGAGGCTGCCTTGTTCAACACTCAGGTACAAAATTGTCAAGAACAAAGGGTTAACTAGAAGGCTTGGGTATGTGAAAATGACCCTCAGTTTAATGATTATGTGGGTGGTAAAAGCCAGCAAAGCATGCTCTTGCACAGCATTTCTGATCTACTGTCTATGCCATAATCAAGATGATAAAGTCAATGGGAGAGGCTATGCCCAGCTGCTCATGGGAAAATTGTCCCTAGATTTATAGAGAAAGAGCAGCCATTGTCAAGGTGGCTCATGTACAACTGCATTTTCCCCTGCAATATCACAGAAAAGAGACCAAAAAAATGCAAGGATTTTTTTTTCTCTTTTTCTTTTTTTTTTTTTTTTTGGCCAGGGATCAGACTTGGGTCCCTGTGCTTGCCTAAGGTTGCCTAAGCAGGTACTTTAGATGCTGAGCTATCTCACCATACCCCACCCCACCAAAAAATGCAGTTTTAGTCAATGATAAAACCTGTATTTTATTAAAAAAAAAAAAACCTGTATTTTTTTATTTTTTATTTTTTGGCAGAACTGGGGATTGAACTCAGTCCCTTGTGCTTGACAGGCAAGCACTTATTCTGCTGAGCTGTCACTCCGGCCCTGATAAAACCCGTATTTTCCTTGGTCCTAGATTACTCAAAGACATTAGGCTAGATAAATTTAAAAACAAACATCCATATAATTTAAGACACCTTTTTTCTAATTTTAATTAAATTATAAAATCTTGCAGTTTACATAAAAACACATACCATGTACAAGTGTAAACATACACATAGAATTATTTGATCTAAACTAGAAAAAATGTTTTTAAAATACACATACTGTACTATGATCCAGCTTTGAAAATTAAAACAAAAAAATAACTGGAAGGATATATGCTACCCCATCCCCTACCTTAATACTTTTCTTGCTAAAAGTATTAAGGTTATAGTAAATTAATTTTTTCCATTTCATTTATGAATATTTTCAATTTATAGCATAAACACTTTTTCAAAGAAGCTTTTTTTAAAGTTTAAAGCTAATTCAAATAAAAAACTGATTCTACAATACTTCAAATGTTTTTCAAAGGAACCATATACAGAAAATGAAGCAAGGCATTGCTATTACTATTGAGCATAGCATTACTGAGAAAATTTTCTTAAATGTTAGCCTTTGGGGCCAGCACGGCAGGCCAGGAATCTAACCTTCTAAAAAAAACTGCCTCCCGTTGTCTTGGTGGGAGACCTCCAAATAATGCATAGGATGTATGGTGATACAACTACCAAATCATAGGACTATAACTCCCAACCTGCTAGCTGTCCAGAGCACCAAGGATAAATGTTAGCCTTCCCTCAGTGCTTATCACTACTACCAGTCTCTTAATGACGATCCATCTCCCACAGTGAAAATCAGCAGACAAAAGCAAAATAGAATGAATGCTGAGGGTGTTAATTTTCATTTCTAACTACACTCTTTTCCTGGGCATGATATATTTTAAGATGGCCTAATTTCTCTATGTTCCTGGACTCTGAGGTCTGAACTAATACACCTGATGGATTTTAACCACCAAAATGGCATCAAGGGTTGATAAGAAACTTCAAAAGTCAGTTATCGCTTAAAGGTTATTTTTAACAAGTCAGAAACTTAGAATGATAAAGTAATTACTTGAATTTCAATTCATTTGAGTAACTTATATCAACCTGTACCTAAATTAGAGACAGTAATAAATTTTCCATTTTAGGTGTGCTCTACTCTTCTATTTCTTTTAGTAAGTGCTAATTACACATAAAATCCTACCCTATGTTTATGCACTGTTTCACTGCCTTGCAAGGACAGCTTCATCTATTATAAATGAGTGGAAAAGATTTTGAAACTCCAAGCAAAAACATCTCTTTATAAATAAATGACTGAAAAAAACTACGTAAAACAAATTATTTAAGAGTTTTGTGATGTTCATGTTACTCTCTATCCCAAATATAACAAGTCAACTTTTTGAAGGCACTAGAGAACAACTAAAACCTGAAAGAAAGTTCAAAATCTCAAAGTACACTGAATGATACTTCGCATTTATATGCCTATCCTGTGAGGGCACAATGACACCTGATAGAACTCACACACAACCTGGTCCTTGTGGCCTCAGAATTCTAGAAATTTGAGGAACTAAATCCCAAAAAGGAGAAGGGAGGATGGAGTCCAAAATTCACAGTCCTTGACTAAACTCATAAACACTCAAACACTAGGAACAAAACAAGTTGAATGGATTTAAAGAAGGGACCATTTCTAACAGGTGTTGTTACTACAGGGCACAGAAAAACCATTAAATATACTGCTGATGACCATGTTAAGTTATATAATTCCCTCAGGGAAAATGTTTGACTTTTTTTTTTTTTGCATGTAAGACAGGGTGTATAGGGTGTATAGGGCTTCACTGTGTAGGTTGGACTCGTAGTGATCCTCCTGTTTACAGCCTCCCAAGTGCAGGGGTTACAGGCATGCACCAGCATACCCAGTCTCAGTTGTCCTCTCAGCACACCCCAGGGGCAGGGCCGGGTGACCCCTGACCCCTCAGCCTGCTTGCAGGTGCATTAATCCACTGAGCTATTTGCCCACCTTTAGACTATTTTATAAAATTAACTGAATGATGTACTTCTAAGTATACACACAAAAGAAGTACACCTCAGAACCATGTCTACTTCAATGAAATCAGAGCAACAGCCAACTTGTAGATCAGGGGTTGACAGACAAAGGTACTGAGCAAATCTGGCCCATGACTGCCTTTTGTAAATAATACTTTATTGAGACATTAAAAAAGAAATGAAAACATGTTACGTGCACAGTGCTGATATTTATAGCAGCTTGTCCAAATTCCATCAGCTCATGAACAGATAAATCCACACAATGGAAAACTGAGGTAAGAGAGCAGGGCTGAGGCAAACACATAAAGTCTGTCTGTCAGAGACGCAGGGCACATGTGCAGAATACAGCCAGGATAAGTGCAGACCCTGAGCGTTGTACATGGAAGCAATCAGAAAGCACCATATTTGTCTTCCCTTGTTACAGTGGGCACAAAACGAGCCTCCCATAGGACAGCTTAACTGATCCCTCACTGCCGCCAGCCCAGGGAGTTGCTGCTAGCACAAGGGTTCCGAATGCCTTACTTGCATATTATTTGTACACTTTGGCCACCTTTTCTGTGTCCTGTCCAATTCTTCATTCAAAACATGAAGAACCAAGAAGTAATTTCCTCAGGACTTTTTAAAAAACAGTAACAAAGAAACAAATCTACTGACTCAAGCAAAACAAATATAAACTCCAAACACATCATTAAGGAGCAAAAGAAGTTGGACACAGAGCGCTTGCGCTCGGGATCACTACACGTTCACAGCTCTGGAGCTAGTGGCATCTGCTGACGCGATCACAGCATTTGCCTCTGGGAGAGACAATCGATAATCGGTATGAGATAACTTTCTGGGATGATAGAAATGTTCTCTGTCTGACAGAAATGCTGGGTTTTTGAACAGTTCAAATTGGCAGTGTTAAGCACTTGCATGGCAAGTGCAGAGTCTTGAGTTCAACCCCCGGTACCGCAAAAAAAACAAAACCAAACAAACAAAAAATTGGGACAGTGTAAATTAGTGTGTAAATGACACCCACATTTAAAAACAGCTCATAAAAGAGTCTCTAAATGAGCTCTAGTGAACACAGAACCTCTCACAGATCAAGTTATTCTCTTCATACCATCCTAGGAAAGCATGTGTTCAGTTTATTTATAGAACTGTCTGCCTCTTCCTATCAAAATACTCTTTTTATTTTTTAAAGAATACAAAATGGTAAATACAAAATGGAAAAAAAAACTGGAAACAATACAGAATTTCATTAAAGAAAGTAATAGGAATTCAACAATGGTTGCTGTATTGCATGTCATCTTCAAATTAGTTGTTTAGGTTACTAGATATAAACCTGCAAAACCTGGTTTAAAAAAAAGTTGTAAGAAATTAAAAAGGGAAAAAAATTTTGAAAAGCTTTACACATTAACTTCTCCAAAATATTCTTAAAATCTGTTCCAAACCACAGGAGTTAAAAGCTATCTGTCCTTGTAGGTTAAAGCTCACTTTAACCTTTAACCTACACAAAAGGAAAAAGACCCAAAAAGAAAATAAAAAACTTGGATCCAAATGTTCTAGCATCATTTTCATTTTAATATACTGTTAAAATTTCCTTGCATTCCAGATAAGATGATAAACACAAGACAAATTTCAAAAAAAGTTACACCTTGTTGTGAAGTAATTTTCAATCTGGCAAAAAAAGATACAGGCAAACAATTACAATGATATGTAAATAAGTGCTATCAGTTCAGCTCAGAAGTCAAGCACTTCCTAGTATGAGTGAGGCGTAAAGTTCAACCCCTAGCTAGCATCACAAACAACAAAAAAGTGGAAAAATGCTCTTGATGATAAATTTAAGATGTCACAGGGTAAATATATCATTTCTTTTCCCTCCAAAATGGTAACATTTACTACTGATAAATAACAGGTGAGAAGCAAATATAACAAGTTCAGGGTTTTTTTGAAGGACATAATAATTTTAATAAAGAAACACTCATTCTAATAACAATCTCCATACAGCCACTTATTATTTAGGGTAAAATAACCAATATCCTCTTTAAATTTACTCATTTTTAATTGACATAAATTATATGTACTGATTAAGTGTTGCTTTGCTACACCTATACTTAACACCATGATATTGAGCTAATTAACATATGTATTATCTATTACCAGGTCACTATTAACTAGAGTCACCAAGCTGTGTAATAGATCTCTTGCCTTTTTATATATGTTTGAGAAGGGATTTTATTATGGCTGCCCTGGAACTTCCAGTTCCCACACTCCTTTTTAGAGGCAACTGTTCCATACACAGCAAAAACATTAGGCAGCTGTGTCTTATTCATCCTTCCAACCCCTACCCCAATCCAAAAGCCGGCTGCACTGGGACAGGTACCTGTGCCCAGTAAGTCTTAGGACTGGCCAGGAAATGGTACACATGCCTCAACATGAATAGATAAGAAACTCTCTTAGGAATCCCAACTGTGACACAAATGCATGTCCTTCTCTCCTCTCGAGCCTCTTTTGTCTCTACTACTCTACTCTAAACTCACACATTTTGAACCCAGCAATGACCTCCAACATTGCTAAATTACATAAAGTGTTCTCATTTAATGCAACTGACCACAAGCATGCAACAGACTTCCTTTGTGGTGCTTCTGGAACCCTTCTCCTGGCTCTCAGAACACCATACACTCTTTTGATTGTCCTTTCTTCTTGGCACTTCCTTCCCACCCTCTTGGTAGTCTTCCTTATCCCTCCTAGCCCACCAAATACAGACATATGTGATGTGATAAATCCATAGAATGGATCAGGCATACTGGCCTACGTCATAAAAATAATCCTAGCACTAAAAGGCTCGACTGTAGAGCAAGAATCTGTCTCAAAATGAAATAAAATGAAGTGACATGAAATGAAATATAAGCCCATAGAATGTACCACACCAACAGAGAACTCTTAACATAAAAACAATAGACTTGGGTGATAAAGTGTAAACTGCTGGTTCAGGCAAAAGTATACAGCAATCTCTAAACTCCCTCCTCAATTCTGCTTTGAAACTAACACTACTATAGAAATAGTCTATTTTACAAATCATTAAAACTACATTGGTATTCCACTATTTGGACACATAAAAAACTATGCATCCATCTATCCATCTGTCACTTTTGCTTGAGAGCAGATACAGTCAAATCTTCAGTGCTTATGACATATAACAGATTCTGTTAGGAGTACAAACTTTCCTAAGATGAGTAAAAGTTTTCTTTTATAGTAACCCAGGGTGGTAAAGAGACTTTAAGCTTCTCTATTATGACAGAGCAGGGTTCAAACCAACTTGACCTAAGTGTCATCCTGAACAAGGCTGAATGTAGGCTTCTGTCAAAATAAGCAAAGTGCACAGGCCTCTGTACCTCTGGCCATCTTGCCTAGGTTGCTCCCCCTCCAGATGCAGCAGGCTCTTGCCCTCTCATTGTGCTTCCCGACCACTCTGGGGGCTCCACTCCCTCTTCATTCCCTGACTTCTCTGCTTCACACGCAGTCTCCACACCACTCACACACCCCCTTCCACTACCTGCAGCAGCAGCAGCTTCACCATCTTTCCCCAACCGACCCACCAGGCCCCATACTGCCTGTATTTGTTTTCTTATCCCCATTCCCACCACCTTCTAGTCAATCTGGTTCACTGCCTGTAATACCTAAAGCAAAACCCAAAAACAAAGTGTCACAAAATGTTGTTGCATGAAAGAAATGATAAAGGTCACCACAAAGTTCCAGTATTGTTTCACTAGAGACTCATGAAATTAAAGACCTTAGGATATAAAAAAGGTAGTTAATAGCCAATATTATCTTTGGAGAAGAGGCCATATAAAACCTTTAATAGAATATATATATTTTTAAAGCAGTGAGAACAACAGTATCCTCAATGGTACAATATATTTGATCAACTAGCAAAAAAAGTGAAAGAAATAATTTCTGTAAGTCTACAGGAGTGAGATCTTTTAGGCTTACTCTATAAGGTGAGATTTAAAACTTCTCTTACACAGGAAAGGAAGTCACAGAGAGGAGTGAATTTGAATCTGATTATGGATTACAACTGGATATATTATGTTTATGCTCTTCACTGCCCAGCTTCCCATCCCTAGTCAGGCATCACAACTGAAACAGGTAACTAAGTTGTACTGATTTCAATTCACTTACTTTTATAGGGGAAAGCAAAAGAATGTAATACTGTCAGAACAGTAACTATACCTTCAAAACTTTTTCTTTGTTTTTCTTTTCTTTTTTTTTTTTTTTTGGCAGAACCGGGGATTGAACTCAGGTCCCTGCGCTTGCCAGGCAAGTGCTTATTCTACTGAGTCATCTCCCCGGCCCCTAAAACTTTTTCTTAACAACTGCTTTTCTGTGTAGGAGTTTATAAGTGAATGCATTAATAATTAACATTTTTCCACCAAATATTTTAGAAGAAAAAGATTCTCTTACTGAGCCATTTCTCACCCAATCTTTGTTTCTATTAAGGTTTCTTTCCTAAATTAATACCCAAACAAGAGATAATAAAGTCAGTGCAAAAATACCTGACACATTTTCTAACATAGCATAAAAATTACCAGTGCTCCAATGTCACCTGCTTGTAATTCCACTAAGGTAGGGGGATTCCATGTTCAAGCCCAGCCTGGGTAACTTAGCAAGACACTGTCTCTACAATATAAAAAGGCCCAAGATCAAAAACCTATGCAAAAATAACAACAAAAACCTATCCATATGTTACTTGAATTAGCAAACTTTCCCTGTCAACTTATTCAATTTATTATTAGTCAATATATTAAAAAATCATTTATACAGTTTTCAGAAATGAATCATTCCCAGCCATCAGATTTAAGGCACCATTCTATGGCAACCATAGTCCTGGAAATAGGTCCATGTGGGATTCCAACTGGAAGGGCTATGGTGTGTACCGAACCCAAGAAGGGCTCTTCCTGTGTCACTGCAGAATACAGCGACAAATAGGATGGAAATCTAGAAGTCCTACAACCTGAACATCTATATCCATCTCATCTGCATACTCCCTAAGGATCTACACACCACAGCGCTTTTCATTCTATCCTCAGCAGCTGACTCTTCCTTCAATATAAACACGTGAAGTGCAATATATAAGCCACATAAAAGCAGAACTGTTGTTTGATGGGGGAAAAAAGAGGCCTAACCGAACCAGCCTAATGGGACTCTGGAATCCTAAAGGGATAAAGTAACCAAGTCTGAAAACCAATGGTCTAATGAGGATGTTGAGGATTTAATTTAATAATGATGGTCTATAAAAGAACAGTAACAATATATCACAATCTTAGCTTTCCAACAGTCTCTGAAGTACAGCACCTCTGATAAAGTATTCACCCATTTTGCTTGCAACCACAACTCTAATACCTAAGAGCATCATGGCACTCATCAACTTCAGGGGAGCTGAATAAGTACTGCTGTGGGAATGCTCTCCAAAGCAATGCAAGCGGAAGCATCCCTCATGAAACCGGGGGCTTCTTCTAACCAGTGTAGCTGCCTAACTCAAGATTTGGCCCACTGGAAGTATTTAGACAAACAATGAGGAACGATTTAACTAAATAGTATAGTCAGGGCTGGCCAAATAGCTCAGCAGATTAAAGCGCCTGCAAGCAGGTACAGGGACGGGGGTTCGATCCCCAAGCCTGCCATGCCAGCCCTACCTCTGGGGTATGCTAAAATGGCAATCGAGACTGGGCATGGTGGTGCACTCCTGTAATCCCAGCTCTTGGGAGGCTGTAAACAGGCAGATCACTATGAGTCTGATCTACTAGGAGGCCCTGAACACCCTGTAGATCTTTCCCTAAAATACAAAATAAATAAAATAAATAGTATAGTCAACAAGAAGGATTATGCTACCTGAAAAATCAGGATTTGAGAGCTTCCATATAGCTGTGCAAAAGTTACACAGTATCACAGATGGACCACCTCCAAGAATAAAAAAGGAAGTCCTAGACTCTCAGTAAAAAAAGAATTTCTAGTGTTCTACTGAGTCTTGTATACACACACAGCCTTGCACTGGAAAGTTTACAAGGTAAGCTGACTAAATGATAGAGCAGAGAAAGTTTTTGAAACGATAATGTTCTATCCATCATTTATAGCCATTATGTCTTATTTTATAAATGTTTAAGAAGTAGTGGCAATTACAGAATTCTTGTGAATTTCATTTTAATATATCGGTCCTACCAATGAAGCTTAATCTGATGAGATTTTAACTGAATTGAACAAGGATCAGATCTACTTAACAGCAGGACCAAACCGCTCATGCTGCGACCCATAGGGAGTACTTTGTAGTCACTAAAGACAGACAATAAAAGCACATTTAAGCATGTGGAAAACACTTCAGTGACACTGAATAAATATGATTGTAGAAGACTATGATGTTAATTTTGCATTTTATTTTAAAAGGTATACATACTCAAAATAAAAATGAAAGCATCTACACCAAAATATCAGTATCTCTCGGTGATGACTTCTATTTTGTTTAAACTTTTCAACATTTACCAATTACCTGTAGAGAATGAGGAAAAAATAAGCACATTTAAAACAAAAGGAAATTTTTTTTCATTGATATATATGCATACCTGAAATTCTGAGATTGGTATACAAATGCCAGGTCTGTCCTTAACAGCCATTGTGTGGCCAAATACCAGTGCCAACTTGCTTTGCTGAGGTGAGGCAGCCTAACTACTACTGGCAGCCTGGTAAGCTGGGGGAGGGGAGATACAGCCCAGGCAGCAGTGCTTGTCAGTCCTCAGGAGCCACTCAGCTTATGCCAGAACTGCCACGGCTCTGAGGAAGCCTCAACAGGATAGCCGGCCCACCTAGAATTCCCGGCTTCTAGGAAAACAAGGTCCATATCACTGTTTAAGACTGCTTTGTATGAAAAAGACGAGACGGCATACTGTATTACCTTTACAGTACAAGACTGAAGCTAACAGATTCAGCACTAAGCGTCACTGCTGCCACTTACACTCTGTCCAACATCAGACAACCGCTTGGAATCTTTCCTTGTCTACAAAAAGATTTGCTTAATGCATTCACAGTGGTGTAATCATCAAAGGTATAAGATATTTACCACAGGGCATATCTTTAGTATTCTATATTGGTAAATGGGGAAAAAGGCAAAAATTCTAAAGGACTTAGGGGAGATACAGTACGATATACACTATTCCAAAAGAAAATAGTGCATCAAAAGCCAGACATTCATTCAATGTTATAGGACAAATAAAAAAAAGCGGTGACCCTGTCTTTGGTGATAAACACTGAGGAGCTAAAAACTGAAGGCCAAAAAATTAAGTGAGCACTTAACACTCTAGCTTGCAGAGCTCAGGAGACAAGAGGTCAAAGTAAATGACTAACAGGGAACCATGCAATGCAACATAATCAGTGGCAGCCTTGATGCTCACAGGATTAGTAAAGCCAGTAGCAACTGCCAGTTCAAAGGGCGCACATTTGCTGAGCTTTACATGAACTGTTCTGCTTCCAGGATAGCAGGTAATGAGGTCTTTGGCTGGAAATTTCCTATCACCTACATCTAGCTAGAGTCAAACATCGTTACTGTCCTTCAAGGCAACAGGAAGGATTCTCAAGGGGTGAGTCAGGGCTGCTCCAGGAGGGAAAAGTGACCTCCCAGCACACCATCAGGTATAGAGAATAAGAGACAGTGCGTCTCTGAGGCCTAAGGCTGGCCTCCACTCACAGAGGAAAGCCTGACTGGACTCAAGACGGTAAAGTGGGGCCACTCTCCAACATTACATACCTCCGACAGTTATTGTTTGCATCTATGGAGAGGCTCCTTGAAAGTAATTCTCAGTACGCTCCCTGACGCAGGCTCTTATCGTGTATGTCATACGTTTCTTAACCAGACACTTCTGTGCATTCCTAAGAACTCAATGGTGTACCTGAAATAGAGGGGCAATTTCAGCTTAACAACTTCAAAACAGAAGCATAGAAAACTAAAAGAACCTCAAAAATCCATTAAAACTCATTACAGCATTAAAGACTAGAAGTCTTTAATAAGTCTAAAAAATTCACTCTTGTGGGAAGCAATTGTTCTACTTCCTGCCTTTCTGCCTCCATTTTTTTCTTCTTACTTGGCATTTTAATTTTGGGTTTTTTGGGTTTTTTAACTCTCATAAAGTATACATAAATATAAAACTCCTTCTGCCTTTTCTTAATTAAAGACTAAGTTTTTATCACATAGAAATGTTCCTCCTTTTATATATTTACCAACTATCCTAACTAACCAATTATCACAGATTAATCATAGTGTTTTGGGGGACCTGCCGCTAGCTCAGTTGTTTTAGCACCTGCTCATGCCAACACTGTCAGGTGCAGGATACGACGGTTCGACCCTCAGCTTCACCTGCCTTACCAGACCTGCCCTTCAGGCAGCCCGAGCCACCAAAAAAACAAATTAAAAAAAAAAATCATAGTGTTTCAAACTAAAAAGGATAACTATCAAGGATAACTACCTTTTCTCAAGCTGACGTATAAAAAGTGATTTTTCTCTCAGAGGCCAGAAAATTATGCCTATAGGTGATACCTTTATATTTGTGTGTTTATAAATGAATGTATACATAACCAGGAAGCTATAAGTAATGTTTTACACTTCAAACAGAACAGAGAATTATTTATTTATAACTTGTCCTTTATTCATAACTTGTATTTATATGTGAAAGAATGTATAATCTATTGGTAGCAACAAAGGCAGTAGCTTTTGATAGTATTTAATCAGCAACGTTCATTTACTCTTTCTCTATAAACTGTAAGAAGTAGACTTTCAATTTTTACACTAAAAATTAAGCCTACATCATTGAATATCTGATGAAAACTAAGGCTGTCCCTTTCCCCTACTCATATTTCACGGACTCCTTGAAGCCATCCCTGGGCAGATGAAGTCCTAAGGGACTCTGAACAAAATAACTGGCATCTTGGGCAAACAGGCATGATTCTATAAAGAAACAATTTTCAGAACAGAAAAAAATCATCCCTTTGCTAGTTCTACAGAACCTAGTTATGCCAAACAAGCCCTCACTTAATAATTTTTATCCTATCTATAGGAATCACACTACTTTTGTAAATAATCAAATATAGTCACCAAAAGCAATAGTTACAGGTTTTTTGTTGTTGTTTTCAATACCAGGGATCAAACTTGGGACCTTGCGCTTGCCAGGCAGGCACTTATGCCACTGTGCTGTATCTGCAGCCCTATAGTATTTTTAAAAACTCAAAATAATGAGGTTCTCTTGCCATCAATTTAAAAGTATTCAATTGAAGCTTCAAATAATATACTCACATATTAAAAAAGAAAAATATGTCCTAATCATCCCAACATACAGTTTATAAAGCTAAGGATTTGGAGAGAGAGATTTCCTTAAATTCAAAACCTCAAGTCTCATATTGTTTCATATAATAATAATCTGTTTGTTTTGGAAAATGAAATAATGTTTGGAAAGCAAACTTCATTAACACGTGCTTTGAGTGGACACTGGGATCTGGTCAGCTAGTTATCAACAAGGAAGCAAAGCAGCTGGCACATGTCCCCAATCCCAGCACCCTGGCAGGCTGTGGCAGAAGGATCACAGCTACTAGTCCAGCTAGCACAACTTGGCAAGATCATGTTTCAAAATAATAAAATAAAAAAGGGGTGGGAGTACAGCTCAGTGCGAAGGCCCTGGTTTCATCCTCCCATTACCACCACTCTCATTAAGAAGACAAATTAATTTACATGCTTTTGGTGGGTGCATCTAACAAGAAGAATTAGGGAGGACCAGTGTCTCAAGAACATTTAAGTTTAAAATGCAATACAAATTTGGCACTTATAGATGCCTAACAAAATTAGATCTTTTATTTCCATTTTCTTCTAACTCCACATAAAAATGATAAGAAAGAAAAACATGTGCATCCAGAAGGCAAAAGGAACAGAAAAGTGCATCAGTGAAGACAACGAACACCCAGGGTATTTTGCAAGCTGTATGGAGAGCAGAGATGACTGCCTGCAGGGCCTGTGGAGCACACAAAAAGCCAAAGGAATTCAGGGTTTCCAAAAGCCTCAGGAAAGGGGTTTCCACGGGCTCAGGTGGGGTAGAGGGGAGACTGAAAAAAGCAGGTTTGTAAAAACGCACCCTTTTCTTATATATAAAAACCACCTCAAAATAAAGAACTGAAAGATATGAAAGTATAAAATTCCTAGGAAAAAATAGAAAAGCTTCATGACATTGGATTTCACAACTGATTTTCTTACTTATGACACCAAAGCACAAGTAATAAAGATAAAATAAGTTACGTATCAATTATAAAAGCTCCGGTACAAGCCTGAGTACTGTGGCCAGCAGAGACTGGAGAGGGCAAGCTTGAGGCCAGTAGGGCCCCTCAGTTAGACTCTAGCTCAAAGTTTTACAAATGACTAGAGGTATAGCTCAGTGGCAGAGCACAGAGAGTCCAATCACTAGTACTTCAAAATAAATAAGTAAATAAACATGCATATATAATTAAATAAGCAGAGGTGGGGATACAGCTCATTGGTATTGAGCCCCTGGTTTAATACCTAGTGTGGCAAGTAGAAAGGAAGGCTCTATACAGCAAAGCAAACTGCCAACAGAGGAGAAAAGACAACATACAGCACAGGAGAAGACATGTAAAGACTGTGCATCTACGTTAGGCATTAATAACCGAATATACTCTAAAATTCCTACAATTCAACAAGAAAAAACACAACTCAATTAAAAGAACAGCCAAAGGACCTGAATGACCATGTCTCTGAAGACGAAACACAAATAGTCAATATGCACATGAAAAGACGCTCAACCCCACTGATTACCAGGAAAATGTGAATCCAAGCCACACTGGGATATAATCTCTCATAACATACCCCACAGCACTACCAAACCACAGAAAATCATACATGCTGCCAAGGTTATAAAGAAACTAGAGCTGCTGTACACTCTTGGTAGAAATGTAAAACACACATTGACTACAGAAAACAAGAAGTTATGCAAAATATTAAAAGCACAGCTCCCATACGACCCAGCAGTCCTACCTCTGATGTGAATCTGAAAGATCTGGAAGCAGAGGCTTGAAAAGGTATTTGTTTGCATATCACATTGTTCCCTATGGCATTATTTACAAGAGCCAAGAATAGAAGCCACCTAAATATTCACTGACTGACAGCCTCCACGCCTAAAAACAAAAGAGGAAATCACTCTATGTTACAACATGGATGAACCTTGAGGTCATTACACCAAGCAAAACTGGCCAATCACCAAAAGACAAATACTGCATGATTCCACCTTTGACGAAGTAAGAAACAAAATTACCACTGCCAGGGGCTGCGAAGAGGGAAAAGCTATTTTCTGTGGGTTTAGAGTTTCATTTTTTCAAGATGAAAAAGTCTTAAAAGATATTTTGCACAACAGCCTATATATCATTAAAATTTACTGTTCTGTGCACTGTATATTGTTAATGCACTATATTTTGCTAAGTGGTTTTTACCACAGTAAAGAAAAAATGGGATACCTGGGTAGGCCCAATGTAATTACAGGTTCACAGAAGTGGAAAAGGCAGGCAGAAGAGCAGGTCAAGATAATGCAATGGGAGGGGCCAGGGAGATAGTTCAGTAGAATAAGCACCTGCCTAGCAAGCCCAGGGTCCTGAGTTCAATCCCCAGTATTGAAAAAAAAAAAAAAAAAAATTGGCAATGGAAGGACACTTTACCTGTCACTGCTGACTTTAAAGGAGGAAGAGGGCCTCGAGCCACAGAAGCCAGCCCGCCTCCAGAGCTGCACTCTCCTTCAGAGCCTCCAGGACAGAACGCTGCCCGTCAGCAGGCACCGTGATTTCAGGATAACGAAACCAGAGTTGGCCTTCTGACCTACAGAACCGCTCCCATAACAGAACGGTGCTGTTTTAAGGAAAAAGCAAAAGCAAAGGCACTTTTTCCCACCTAGCACAGCCAGGCATACCATCCCTATTCCCCTAAAAGGGAGCAGGTACTCTGGAGAAAATGGTATGGCCACACTTCAGACTCAGGGATGCCCAAAACAGCTGTCACAGTCTCATTCAGACCTAGCCGTTACTTTTTACCATCTCACTCCTAAATATGAGTGTACTACCATTTATTTCAGAAAAACCTTTAGCGTTACTATCACAAATCAAAACAAGAAAATAAAATATTATGAACTAAAAACAGCAAAGAAAAAAGACTAAAACAGCAGAACAACTCCTATTTTCAAAGTAAATGGGCTGTAAGATAAAAATCAGACATTATTTTTTTAAAATATTCAGTGGCCTAAAAAAATTAAAATATTAAAAATATGCTAGGTAAAATTAAAAATCTGACAGACACTAAGAAAACATCTCAGAAAGTAGAAAATATGAAGATGGAAGAGTAAAGAAAAAAAAAGTGAAAGGATCAAATTAGTAGGTGCAAACATCCAACTTATACACTAGTCAAAAACAGAAAAAAAGGGTGAGCTTCCCGCTACCCGGCACCAGCGGGACCTACTACTGGTCCCAGCCCAGGCGCAGCGTGGGTGAGACCCTCTTCTACCCACTTAGGACAGCCCCCATAACTCTGCAGCACCTCCTCCACCCCGCCCGTCGAGTAGGAATTTCTGCCTCATTCTGGGAACCACCAGACCCAGTCCTAGCCCGGGTCCAGTGAGTGTGTGGGAGAGCTTCCAACAACCCTGCGCCGGCAGGACCTATTACTGGTACCAGCCCAGACGCAGCATGGGTGAGACCCTCTTCCAACCCCTTGGGATGCTCCCCACCACTGCGCAGCACCTCCCCCACCCCACCCGCCAGTAGGAATTTCTGCTGTGTTCCAGGAACCCCCCAGACCCAGACCTGGCCCAGAACCAGTGAGTGTGTGGGAGAGCTGCTTCTGCCCGCTACTCCACCTTGTCCCCTCCAGGCTCAGCTCAGGTCTGACATACAAGCCTGGGGTGTAACCCTGCAGCTGCAATCCCTGCAGAGAGTGTAGAGGATAGAACGACCCAGCTAGTCCAGGAGCAGAAAATCTTGTGAGAGGGGCACAACAGGTTCACCCTCAAGGGGAGCAGCAGGAAGTAGCTGAGCACAGCAGCCACACCCAAGCCAGGCACAGCTGGATAAATTCAAACGTTGTAGATCTGCACCTGAACTTCAGTACATGCGAAGGTTATACCTACAACAAAGGTCAGAAGACAGTGCTAAAAAAAGATGAGAAGGAACAAAATGTAACTTCAGAACCCAAGCCCACCAATAACAAGTGCAGAGGACACTAAGACAGAACAAATTGGGAATCACACAGCTGAAAGCAATGAATCAACGGCTTCTGAAATAAAGAAAGAGCTGCAGAAAGGTATAGAGGACCTCAGATTGGAAATGAAAAAAGAAATCCCTGAATTAATAACATCTGCACTAAAGAATCAAATGCAGAAACGTATGGAAGAAACCCAATGCCCACCCAGAAAAAGTGCAGAGGACACTAGCTCGGCTCAAATGCATGAATTAATAGTGTCGTAGTAAATAAGCAACAGCAGAAAGTTATAGAGGAACTCAGAGGCCAATTCTTTTCTGGAATAAAAAAAGAATTCTCAGAACTCATAGCATGTGAAGTAAAGAAGCAACTACAGAAACATAGGGAGGAAACCCAATCTGAATAAAAGACTGCAGTAAAAGAATATATAACTGCTTCTAAAGAACACATTGATTTAAAAAAATAGATTAGAAAAATAACAGATTCCTTGAATGAGCAATACATGAAAGAAATAGATCGCATGAAGCAGAGTCAAAGAGCTATAGAGGAAATTAAAATCTCAATCATAATCTTGCAAAACCGTATAAGTGAAAGTGAAGACAGAGTTTCAGATCTCGAAGATGATGGTGCAGCTAATGAAAAGGGAAGAAAGGATCTCTTAAAACAATGAGGATGCAGGAAAGAATAATCAATCACCTGCAAGATGATGCAAAGATGAACCATGTGAGACTAATAGGCATCAATGAGAAAGAAGGAGTCAATACAAATGACATTAAAAAAATATGGGCAGAAGTAACAGCAGAAAACTTCCCAAATATGAGGAAACGATCTGACATTCAGGTAACCGCAGCATACAGAATGCCAAGTAATCTCAACCCAATGAAAAACACACAGGGACATATAATAGTCAAGATCCCAGAAATTCAGCACAAGAATAATATACTGAAAGCTGCTAGAGAAAAGAAGCAGATCACATTCAAAGGAAAAGCCATCAGAATTACAGCCGACTTCTCTTCACAAACCATTAAGGCAAGAAGATCATGGAGCAGAGTACTTCAAGTCCTTTAAGAAAAAAATTCTAGCCCAGACTACTATACCCTGCAAAACTCTCTTTCAAGTTTGATGGAGAAGTGAAATACTTTCATGACAAAGAACAGATAAAGAATTTCGTGATGACAAAGCCAACCTTACACAGGCTACTGAAACATGTTCTAGAGAGGAAACAAAATGATCAGAACTCCACATATGAGGTCAAAAGCAACCAAGTAAATAGGGCAAGTAATTAAACACAGGAAAAAAGGAGTAAACGACAACAGGTAAATAACATGTCAATTGTAAGTCAATACATCACAATTATAACCATCAATGTAAATGAACTCAATTCGCCCATTAAGAGAAATAGACTGGCACAGTGGATTAGGAAACAAAATCCAAAAATGTGCTGTATACAAGAAACACATTTAACTCATAAAGACATTCATAGGTTGAAAGTCAAAGGATGGAACACAATACTACATGCCCTAGCACCACACAAAAAGCAGGAGTAGCAATGCTATTCTCAGACAGTCTCAACTTCAAACCAACAATGATCAAGAGAAATAAAGAAGGCCACTTTATACTCCTTAGGGAAAAGATTCAAAAGAAAGAGGTAACACTCATAAATATGTACGTACCAAACATAGGAGCACCCAACCATACAAAGCAAATCTTAATGGACATGAAAAATCTAATACCCAATACCACAATTTTGAAAGGAGACCTTAACACCCCTTTATCTTCAAAAGATAGGTCAACCAGACAAAAACTTAGCAAAGAAATAACAGAATTGAACCACACCTTGAAATAAATGGACTTGGTGGACATATACAGAGTGTTCCAAACAAACACAGCTGAATACACATTTTTCTCAGCTGCACATGGGTCATTTTCTAAAATACACCACATACTGGAACATAGGTCATGCTTAAGTATATGTAAGAAAACAGAAATTATCTCATGCACATTATCTGACCACAGTGCAATGAAACTGGAAATAAATGAAAAAAGAAACCATAAAACAACCTTAAATGCATGGAAATTAAATGAAATCCTACTCAGCAAACCAATAAGTCACGGATGACATTAAACAAGAAATTCAACAATATCTACAATTCAATGAAAATTCAAACACAACTTATCATACTTTATGGGATACACGATGAAAGCAGTTCTCAGAGGGAAATTCATAGCTGTGAACTCACACATTAGGAAAACAGAACGGGAACAAATAACTACCCTAATGCTGCACCTTCAGCAACTAGAAAAGGAAGAGCAAACCAAACCCAGAGCCAAAAGATGGGAAGAAATCATAAAGATTAGA
>NW_004524581.1:331259-341643 GCF_000260255.1 Octodon degus | reverse complement strand
ATGCAATGTGTTAATTATTGAAACTGTCCTACCAATTTGATTTGAAACTGTTATTGCTATTGGTTTATCAGTAAAATTATGGGAAAAAATAATAAACAAATAAATAAATAAAATTTAAAAAGAAAAAATACATTAACAAATTATATCAAAGAAATTACAAAAGTAAAATTCCAAATTGAAGGACACAGTTTCCAAGCTGAATCATAAGAAGAAAAGGCAAGGCAAGGCCAGGCCAGGCCAGCCAGCCCACAGAATTCTAGGGATAAAGAAAAATATTTTATATTTTTCAGAGCCATAAAACACTTCACACACTTCACATACAACCAAATGGGAAGTAAAATACAGGCACCATGAATTAAATCACAGAGCACAGCCATGAACAAAAAATGGCCATGATAATGTAAAGATTAATGTTTACTTAAACACAGTCTATGACATGACTGTCAAGAAAAGCAGAGCCAAGAGAAAGGGTATAACAAGCTATATATCCTGGTTGTTAATCCCTTTATCAGATGTGTGGCTTGCAGATATCATCTCCCATTCAATAGCTGGCCTATGAAAAATCAATCCTCAGGAGAAAAGCAACACAAGCCTATTTTTTTTAATCAATGAATGGCAATTAATGCATATGCTGAGCTGTTTAGAAATGGGTAGCAGAAAATATAACTGGAAGAACTTAAAAGGGCTACCTGTGGGAAAGGGTGATAAAGAAATGGAGAGGGGCTTTATAGTACTATTTGAATTATTAAGCAATCTACCCAAATTACTTCAAAATACAATATGACAAAAAAGAGGAGAAAAGTGAGAGAGAGGGAGGTGCTAAAGAGGAGAGCAATGCCTGGTTTAAAGAATCAGTTCTACACTTCTTGCAGTTGAGGTTTTCAACGTTCACTACCCAGAAAGGACGAAAATAGCAACTGACTTAATATTACACATATGGCTGCTTGTAGCTTAGCATAAAATTTCCAATTACAGCACCATATGTAAATTATAAAAGTACTGATTACAAGTAACTAGAATATCATACTGTGAAAAACTATTGAATGCTTTGAAAATGTGACTCTACTCTGAAAACAACAATGTCATGTATGTGTATAAAGAGTTGGAAAAATTATTCTGATAGGAAAGAGTATTTTGTTTTGTACAAATGATTGCTCAATGTATACATAACTACATTAAATTATATATACATACATATATTGTGTTTATTTTATCCATATCCCCAAGTATTTCTTATATATCTTCAGTTGGCCACAAGAAATTACTTGTTTAGATCTTCCTACGAGAACAGCCAGAAAATAGTAACTAAACATAAAAAATTAAAACTCTCTACCTGAAACATGTTGTTTTTCTTCATCAGTTTTCTTTCCAATCTAGGAGAAAATAAATGAATTAAAGTGCACTGTTCATGAAATGAATTGCTTATAAGAAAACAACTCGCCAGCCATAGTGGCATAGCCCTGTAATCCCGGCATGCAGGAAGCTAAAGCAGGAGGACGGCCACCAGTTTGAAACCAGCATGGACTAGACAGTGAGTTCAAGCCAGCCTAAAGTATTGAGTAAGATCCTTCCTGTTTTTTTATAAACTAAAATCTAAATTAATTCCTATTCATTCTTGTTATTTATGGGGGAAGGAATGTCCTTTTCCCATTTACCAGCTTACTTCTGGTTGTCCTAGTATTATTGACAGTAAATAGCTATGACACAAAGCCAAGCAGAAGCAAGCATATAAATCCAGTGCTGAAAAAGAAAAACCAATATTACACACTACACCTAACATTATAGTCTGGACTTGTACCACATAGTATATATTATTTTGTTAGTATATATTAAATATAACAATATATTATATATTAATATATTTTATAAAGTTATAGTTTTTATATAAATTATCCCCTTTCCATTCAGACAAACAACTGCTAGTTGAAGAAAGAAAGTGACTTTTACAACCTGTAAGAATTATAATTCGGGGGTAAAAAGAAGAAAAAAATGTTTATATTTTCACCTTTACCAAAATCTAATTAACAGCAAGCTACGTGGTATAATTACAGAGCATATACACAGGCAAATGATCAAAGGAGTTACATATAGAATTAATCCACTTTACACTAAAGGCTTAAAAATCCTTCCTCTCTTTTTATTTCATTAAAGACTTTTTTAACTAAAATATGACCCTTCAATACAGATCTATGAATATATATATATATATATATATATTTTGGTTTTTTTTTTTAATGAATTTTAGGACAGGGTATACAGGGTTTCACTAAGTAGATAGGACTCTCAGTCCTATCCTAAAATAGGATTCTCCTGTTTTCAGCCTCCCAGATGCTGGAATTACAGGCGTATGCCACCACGCCCAGTCTCAATGGCAGTCTCAGGGGCGGGCCCAGCACACAGAGGATCAAACCCCAGCTGTTGCGCTCTACCTAAGCAGGCACTTTAGTCCACTGAGCTATCTGGCCGGCCCTAGATCTGTGAATATTTAACTAGCACACACATACATGCAAATTAAAATACTACAGAAAAGGGGCAGGTACCTTTTTAAAAAGGTAATAAACGTTTTTATTTGTCTATTACATATACACAGAAACCCAAAAAGCTTGAGTAGCTCAGTAAGGTTTTTCTAAGGTGAGCACATGTAACCACCACTTTCCCAAAAGGTTACTATCGCGCTGGCTTCAAATCCCACACGAGCCTTGTCTGTCGGCAAGGCTATCTGAATAGCACTATAAGGGCGGCGACCTGGCGCTGCGGTCTCCGCGCCGGGCTAAATAGCACTACTACTAAGAACTTATCTGATAGTCTTTAAGACTCCCTGTATTTGGACTAAAATAAAATGCTTTAAGGGGACAGAAGCAAGTATTGGCTGGCTCTAAGTGACGTCATTTCAGAGGGATGACACTGCTGGCTGGCTGGCTGGTTGAGACGAATCTCCCAGTTCTGCAGAGACTGCAGCAGCTGTTATGTTACAGGAATGGAAGGAAAAGGGCCTTCCTATTGTCCAGGGTCAATGTGCTGCTGGGCCTGGGTGGGGAAGGTAGAAGTCAGGGAACACTCACCAGCAGGAGGAGTCTGGCCTCCTTTGTACGGTACAAAAACACTCTATGAAACAAAGACACTAACTTGTACATGTAGATGCTAGACTAAGCTACTAACCCATTATTTCACCTGACCTTCCCATTCCAATGAAAGCTGTGTTCCTCCTCCTAGCCAACAGGGAAGAAGCAGCGATACAGTGTCTCAAACCAACAGCAATGAAGCAAATTCATTCCTCTTTGAAGTTTGTATTCATGAAAGCAATGATACAGTGTCTCAAACCAACAGCAGTGAAGCAAATCCATTACTCTTTGAAGTTTGTATTCATGGTTACAGACACGGTAAGCAAAATGAGAAACGTTCACAGAAACAAAGTCACATGATCAGATGCACAACACATTGTGTTGTCTCTGCCTGCAACTCATTTAAAGAAGTCAAGTTTTCAGGATCCAAAGTTTTCTAAGTTATCAAGAGTCATATGGCTCTCTCAATCATGCAGTAGCCATTTACCTTTCTATACCTCAAAGGAATGGTTTCAGCAGAAACCCTGATACATCCCAAACTGTACTGGCATGGTTTTCTTGAATGGTTTCCCTCTGCAACAAGAAGATACCAGAAGAACAGGGTGTCCCTAGGAGCCAGTCACAGATGTAGACAGACAATCTGTGACCAGAGTTACTGAGGAATCCATGAAAATGGTACCTCCCAATGGCATGCATGAATATTTAATTTTTATCCTAAGTTCTTTCACAAAGAGGGAGCCAAAGGGGAACATAGTTCATAAAGGGAAAAAGAGAAAAGGGGTGAGGGGGAAGAGAGAAGAGAATGGGGGAGAAAGAGAGAGAGAGAGAGACAGAGACAGACAGACAGACAATTGACTTACTTTTAAGATAATATAACAAATATATAACAAGTATTTCCCCCACTGAGGTCAGGGGTTGGTCCACATTGGGTCGCATGGAGGGAAGAGCCAGCAGGCCGGGGAAAGCAGCTACCGAGCTGTCCCCCATCCCATCCCCTAGCCATGGGTACTCCTGAAGACCAGTGATGCCTCCATCAGGAATGCAGAGGAGTCCAACCACAACCCCCTGTTTGAACCAATAGTGTTTCTTCCTCAGCAAAAAATTAAAACACTGGAGGAAGATGAGGAACTTCTAAAAATGCGAGCAAAATTGTTCTGATTTACTTCAAAGAATGACAGCCCAGAAGAGAAGGGACAACCAGGGCATGGGTGAAGTTTGGCTCTTAAGGATAAGGGAACCATCCCCCTCTGGAGAAAGGACAAGACCCTGAAGATATGCATCAACCCCTGTATCATGCCCACAGTGGAGTTAGTGCCAAATGATGGTGGCAACCTTTGCCAATGAGTAACCCAAGCCAGACTGCTGAGAATGCACAAAAAATGGAGATCAGAGTGTGAAGAATGCAGGTAAGAGACTGAAGACAGAGAGGGAACTAGGAATGGGCAGAAGCTGTAACCATGACAAGGCAGCGTTAGAAGCTCCCCCTGTGAAGGTGGAGAACAAGGTCCCCGGAGAGGAGACCAGGAGCAGCAGGAGAAGCCATGAGTCCTCCTACTTTCTCTTCTCCTCCTTTCTTTCTCTTTTCTTAAAATTCTCCTCTCCCCTTCTTTTTGTTTCATTTTTAATTCTGTTTTGTTTCTCCTGTGTCTTTACATAAAGAACTTAATTCCAACAGTCAGGGCCTTTTTTGTTTTGCTTTTCTAAGTTTTTACCCTATTGAAGAGGATTTGAGAAAATCTATTCCCTGGTCATAAAAATGTACTGTGCTAATTTTCTTTTCCACAGTGAAAACTTATTCATAGTCATCAAAAATAGTAAATTAAAACATGCACTTGAAACCTGAAAAAAAAGATAATATAGCAAAGACCTATAGCTAAAAAGGTGTTCCTGCCTCCTCACTGGTAAATATAAAATAGTACCTCTGTCCGACAGAGTAGCACTCATATTTAATGCTCTAAGATAGGTGACATGAAGGGTTAGAAAATAGAAATGTCAACTGAATCATATGCTAGCACTGGAGTCAGAGGCTATGTAACTTGCCCAGTGTCAAAACTGCAATCTGAGAAAGAAGGAAGGGTTTGAAATCAAGTCTAGCCCATATTTCTAGGCTATAGTGTTGAAATGACAGCACTGGTTGAAATGGTAAATGTCTGTACCCGACTGCTTCTCACTCTCAAATCATTCAGCGATCCTCTGGCTACTTTCTACTTTCAAACTGCTTTTGCTATCATCCTAGGAAAAGGACACTGACATTCCTTCCTTCTGTGAGATGCAATGGTCTTGTTAGCAAGAGGACTGAGGACAGGAAACATAAACTGGCCTGAAGAACAGACTCCAAGAATTACAGTAACTGTGAAAGGTGCTGAGAGCAAGGTGGCCTCGGTCTACAGGGTCTCACTACATAGATCAGACTCGTGGTGATTCTCCTGCTTACAGCCTCCCAACCGCTGGAATTAGAGGCATGCACCACCACACCATCTCAATCGCCATCTCAGCATGCCCCTGGGGAGGGGAGTGGCATGGTACATCAGGGGCCGGGGATCAAGCCCTGGCCACTGCGCTCTGCCGGAGCAGGCACATGAGTCTGCTGAGCTATCAGGCCAGCCCTACGGTGACCTTTCTTACACGTGATCTAACACAGGGAATGCACAGGAAACGCTGCAGGCATGTTTCTGCAGTGGACACATTCCATAAAGATACATGAAGTTCTTCCTGAAACCACTTGAGTAAGCCTGTTACCTGTTGTATCGTGCACTGGAAAGTTTCCAGCTTTGGCTCTAATTATTAGGGCTAAGAATAGGTGAGGTAAGAATCTGAAGAAATTAGCCCAGTGACATTCAGAGTGCCAGAGATACGACAAGGTATCTTTCTAGTCTCAAAAACTCTAGCATAGCAATATATTTGCTCCTGTGTGTTCACTAATGGTGATTTGTTCTCAAGAAAAACATGAGAGAGGAGAAGCAGGTTCCTAAGGTGAGGAGGGAAAGGATTAACAATTACAAAATTCTGTAAGACCCAACTTCCCTCTTAAGCTGATGTGTGTATAATTCTTTCAACTTTGGGGTAAATCTAATTGACTGACAGGCAGCAGCTGCCCAGGAGTAGCCCTCAGAAACAGGGCTGAAAGTCACTGCCAGTGCACCTCATGGGCATATGTCAGTTTTCATAGCCCCACTGAAACCCTTTGAGGCAGTTTAATTATTTCTTGTCCAGGAAAAACTGTGTGCAATTAGACATGAACATTAGAGAGACCAGTAATAGCACAAGAACAATTATGTTTTCCATTAAAACTGCACTTTATTAGAATAGTAACCACTGAAAACATTTTCAGTCTTACTCATAAATATCACATTATGCAAATTATAGCTTGGGTAAAGAGAATAAAAAATCCGAGGTAGAAAGTTTGTGATTTCTTCCTTTAATGCCTAGTTCTCAATAAAGGCAGTTTAACTGAAATTTCTTTCCTCTTCTGTGCTTGGAGAAGAACTTCTATCCTTCACAAGCAGCTGAAATGCCCTGTTTTTCAGCTTTGGGGACTATAAGTCACAGCTGCCTACTGGAGTCATCAACAACCTACAGGCCTTTCGTGCCAGCAGCTCGTTCTGGGTCTCTTCACAAAGGGAGGCCTCAATCTACTACACACTGCATTCATTCTTCTTCCAGGTTAAAAGAAGAATCCAAGGAATAAACTGAACACCATCTCCCAGTGTTTCCTCAGATCTGCCAGAATTTATAGGCAGTCATGATTCTCTTGCATAAGCCAAGAAGCTTTCTTTCTGAGGGGCTTGGCTAGGTGTAAAAGAAAATACAAATAAATAAAATAAATAAAATCATCTATTAAATATTTTAAGAGTTTAGCAACTTGTCTCTGAAATGACCTTTGAATGGAGGAATTTAGAAGGATCAGAAACCTAGGAGAAAAAGTCAAGTCTAAACTGTGGGTACTAAATAAGGAATTTAGAGGGGAGGAACTCCAGAGAAATAGACCATACCACACAGTTAAGGAGGCAGTTACTTCAAAGTTGATAAAAAGTAAAAGCAACTGTGGTTCAGGAAACGGTGAGATAAATTCATAGGAACAAAATGAAACTTTACGCAGAAGCCTAGAAACTGAATCTAGTCAGTGATATATCGAAACAAACAACTGGGCCTCTTCTTCCCACCAAGGGGGACCAACTGGGAAAGGCCTTGTAGCCCCTCATTCCGTAAACATTTACCATGCCAGGGTGATACCACTAAGGTAAACAGCAACATCAACAAACATACTCACTGCCCTGGTAGGGCTCAGAAACAAGCGCTAGACATTCTGTGTACATCCATTCAAGTTATGACAAAGACTATGAGACCAGAAATGTCCTTCTGGGTTCACTGCAGGGATGTGGGTCATATGGACACAGAACAGGCTCATTCAAACAAAAAAAAAGGTTTTTATTCAAATTAAATCTTCCAATTCCATTCCTTTCTACAACAGTGAATCTCAATTCCTATAATACCTTTTGTAAGCTGCCCACCAATCCCTGAGGATCCTAGAAATTTAACTGAGAAAAAATCACAAACTAAGGATGCAATTTCTAACATCACAGTCTTTATTAAGTCACTTTACCTCCCCTAGTGGAAGCACTTTCATTGCTTTTAAATTCCTACCCAAATGATCTTCCTCTGTCATTTCTTTTTGTATCTTTTATTTATGTATTTAGTACAGGGTCTTGCTATGCAGCTCAGACTAATAGTGATCCTCCTGTCACAGCCTCCACAGTGCTGGGATTACAGGTGTGTGCCAACATGTCTGGTTTGTCGGCTGGCACAGCACATTCAGGGTTCCGGGACTGGTATGGCATGCAGTACAGGGGATCAAACCCAGATCTTTGTGCTTGCCAAGCAAGTGCTAAGAACCCCAAGCTATCTCCATGGCCTTTCCTCTGTGTCATTTAGTCACAGCTTGTAGAAGGCAAAAGCCATATTATCTGTGCTCATGTTGTGACAGACTTCGGTAAGCACTTGGGGAGCAAATAACATATCCTGTTACCACTTACACCACATCAAGCTTCTTAGCTCACCAGCACAACTGCCTTCGCTTTTCACATTGAGTCATCGTTTTTTGGCACCAGCCAAGCAGCACCTGCCTTAGGAGATGTGTTTGTTGCAGGCATCTCTTCTGCAGTTCCCTATAATGTCCTCCCCATCCCGTTTCCCTCCCTGCTAATTCACCACCAACGTGACTTAGAAAAAGCAATGAAGACAGTCTCGCAAAGAAAGAAGGACTATGCAAACTTTTCTGATTTAATAAACTTATCTTCTCAAAATGTATGTATACCTCAAAAGTTTTGGATTGGTAATTATCATGACATTACATTTGACTGTAATGTAGCTTCCATTTTACAGCACTACTCTGCTACTAAAAATGTTTTAACCAAAATAGGATTAAAAATTATTAAGCCTTGTAAAGAATAGTTTTTTACATTATGTCTAATCTACTGTAGTCAACATAGCCTCAGCTTAAAAGAGCAAAACTATCTCAGGGAGCCCCATCGCATAAGATGAGTCATATACCAAACATACTCCATATGGTTCATCAATTAAACGATTACTTTAAAAACAAATCTAAGTATCTTAATTTTTTGAAACTGGGATTCTTCTTATATATGCAGAAGACTAGGCATTTACTAGAAATTAAAGACATTGAAGAAAAATAAATATTTTTAATTCAAAATGCTTCAAAAGAAAATTCAGCATGAATCATCAAAACAAGTTGTCACAATAAACTTTGCAAGTCAAAGCATCTATCTTTTGTTTCTAAGAAGCAAAATTTAGAAAATGTAAGATAGAATAATAAATTCTAAGGTTACCCAACATAAAAATAAGAGATGTGATCAAAACATATGGTGAATGTTTGCATTTTAAAAAGTCTTTTTTTTCCATAATTTTACTCAGAAACAAAGAGCAGTGAGACAGCTTCAAACCAAATTGGTAGGACAGTTTCAATAATTAACACATTGCATACATTCTCCCTAGTGGTTAATTGCTGCACAAGATGCAGACATTATATCCTATTTACAAACACTATTAGAACAAATCCCTCTATTCATTAAGAGAATGTAACTATATATCTATTCTAACCATTTTGAATACACAGATACAAAATGGACATTCATCTGTATCCCCTTTTTTTGTTAAGTTCCGTCATTTGAATATTATAAGTGTGTAAACTCAGCAAAATATTCTAAAAGAGTTCAATAGTCCATAATAGTATTGGGTCTTCCACTTCAATGGCAATGTCAGAAATTGTTGACCTGAGTTCCCCACAGCTCAACATAACAGCATGGCTTTACTTCTTATACTTCGTTTTTTTATAATTTTCTGCTGGTCTTTCTAAAGACCAAGGTAAAGCAGGACCTATGCAACAAGAGTTATAGCTTTTGGGTCTGATAAGGTCAGTGTAATCCCCTCAGGATTTATCCTGAGATCCTGTACCTCAGACTGTAGAACCTTTGTCAGTGTCAGCCATGTGGATGAGACATGGCCATTGCTTGGACAATGTGCTCTCTGTAAAAGCCTGAGAGAATGTTTTCTCTCCATATGACTCTCCTTAGGCACACTCTACATCATTGATCACTTTCCTCTTTGGCCTCATAATCTCCTTGATCAGAAAGTTTGGGACACTACTGAGTTACATGAAGTTACAGTACAAGTTCTCATATGTCCTGAGTCTTAATTGACATTAGAAAGCTAGGGCCAAAATGTTGGCTTTCCTTATGGCCCTCCTTTTTCTCTAATTTTGGTCTGCAAACTTAGGTTGTTAACCATTAAAAAAACAAGCTTATTGTTATTGCCATACAACCTAGGCTGTCAAGCTTAACTTCACTATCTGTCTGAATATCAAACATCTTAGGCATAACAAGGAACAGGTATTTTTCATCAAGTATTGATATGTTGAACTTTAAGTCCCTATAGAATATGATGAAAAAACATTTAAAAATTAGATTATATTTTGAAAAACAGGCATAAAGAATTACATACTTATATTTACACATAAATCCAAAAATCTAACCATATACAACCTTGAAGCAGGACAGACCCACAATATTCCTTTTCCTGTCTCCAGCCTTCATTCAACACCCCCTTCTTTTTGAACAACCATCTACCTGAGAGACATCATAGCAGCAACTGGCATGTCATGACAAGCAGCCCATATTTAGAAGACCAGAATGACAGGCACTCCAAGCATGAAGCTACTATTACACATTACCATCTGCAGTGAAGTAGCTTAGTTCACAGGCATCAGTATATATAGTTAGTCAGGGTGAGAATCTTTCCAATTAACT
>NW_004524581.1:320198-327849 GCF_000260255.1 Octodon degus | reverse complement strand
GATTTGCTGTATTCTATTTGCTAGGATTTTATTGAGGATTTTGACATCCATGTTCATGACGGAGATTGGCCTGTAGTTCTGTTTCTTAGTTGTGTCTTTCCCTGGTTTTGGTATCAGTATAATACTTGCGTCCAGGAATGATTTTGGGAGGTTTGCTTCCTTTTCAGTTTCATGAAAGAGTTTGAGGAGTATAGGGACTACACCTTCTGGAAATTTCTTGTAGAATTCAGCTGTGAATCCATCCGGACCTGGACTTTTCTTTGTAGGTAGGTTTTTAATTACATCTCGTATTTCATTGGCTGTTATTGAGCTATTGAGAGTGGTTATATCTTGTCAATTCAGTTGTGGTAATTTGTTCCTGTCTAGCAATCTGTCCATTTCTTCTGTGTCTTCTATTCTGTGAGAGTAAAGATTCTCAAAGTAGCTACTGATAATCTTCTGAATTTCCACCGAGTCTGTGGTAATTAACCCCTTTTCATTCCTTATTGCTTGTATTTGAATTTTTTCTTTCCTCTATTTGATGAGGTTAGCTAGGGGCTTATCGATTTTATTTAATCTTTGAAAGAACCAGCTTTTTCCTTTTTTAGTTCTTTGAACTGTTTTCTTCGTCTCAATTGAATTAATTTCTGTTCTAATCTTTATGATTTCTTCCCGTCTTTTGGCTCTGGGTTTGGTTTCCTCTTCCTTTTCTAGTTGTTGGAGGTGCAGCATTAAGGTTCCTGTTCTGTTTTCCTAATGTGTGAGTTCACAGCTATGAATTTCCCTCTGAGAACTGCTTTCACCATATCCCATAAATTACAATAAGTTGTGCTTAAATTTTCATTGAATTGCAGATATTTTTGAATTTCTTGTTTAATTTCATCTGTGACCCATTGGTTGCTGAGTAGTGCATCATTTAATTTCCATGTATTTAAGTTTTTTTCTGGTGTCTTTTGTCATTCATTTCCGGTTTCATTGCACTGTGGTCAGATAATGTGCATGGGATAATTTCTGTTTTCTTACACATACTTAAGCATGACCTATGGACCAGTATGTGGTCTATTTTAGAAAATGCCCCATGTGCAGCTGAGAAAAATGTGTATTCAGCTGTTTAAAAAGTCTTAAGTCATTATGGTAAGACACATTGTCCTAATCTTCCTGAAAACACACCACCCACCCACACACACACACACACACAAACACACACACTTTGAACACACCGTCCCATCAGTGTTGTCACTTTTTGAAGCAGTTTCGGAAGTGCTCCTTTGTGTGTCTTCCCAGTTACCTTAATATACGGAATTGGTTCAAAATGTTTATATCAGTTTCAATCAAAGAAAACATCACACTGTGTTCTCACCCACTTTGTTCACTGGTTTTGGCACCCTGTGACTTTTGGCTCTTCTTCAAAGTCAAAATGTCCATGAAAAGTTAACATTTTGAGCCAATTCAAGATGTTATGACAGAACAATTAAAGAGTGCTAAAAGAGAATTTTTAGTACCTACTTGGTGGTGTGCGCCCATAACCCCAGCCCAGGGCAGGCCCACAGTGAGTCCCAAAAGAAAAATAAAAAGAGGATCCAGAACTGCTCCAGGAAGTGGCAAGAATAAGATAAGTGTGCTTGAAAGCCAGGAAAAGTTTGGAGAGAAATAAATGGCTATATACCCTTTACTGTAATAAATTTTTTAAATTTAAGCTTTCACTGTATTTAACCATATCATATGGATTAGAATATAAAATCCAGAGGGCTATGGAGATAGCATGGCAGTCTAAGTGCTTGCCTGGCAAGTGCAAGGACCTGGGTTCAATTCCCAGTACCATATGCCATGCCGGTTCTGCTGCAGAGCGCTCTGTGGCAAAATGCTTGTTCAGCATGAGCAAAGCCCAGAGTTCAATCCACAATGTAATCAACAATTTTTTTAAACAGTGAGTTAGAAACTAAGAATCAACTAATTTATCCAAGTTAGATTTCCAGTGTAACTATTTCCAGGTATCTCTTAAGCACTTCTGGAGTACTCTGCCACACACTCATTCCCAGGTGCCTTTAACTGCTCCTTTTCCATCGCCTGACACAGCTCCACACATGCAGCCTCCCTTTTGAAAATCAAAATCAAGAAACTAAAGGGAAAGGCCAGTTAGGGGTCTGGGTGAAAGGGCAAGAAGGCCAACCTGCCACAGAAACCAAGAAATGGACTGGAACAGCTCCTAAGTGAGATTCATCCCTGCCTCCTTCTTCTCTTCAGTGAAATCAATTTGGCTTTTGCAACCAAAATAAAAAGGAGCAAAGCTTATGACAGCAACCTAAGTTAACTTTTTATTAAGTGACTTAACTACTGGCATGCTTAGCTATGACTTTTTTTTAACTGGAGGAAATAGCAGGTTGACAGACAGACACCAGTAAGAACTCTGAGATAAAGTTTTTAAAAGAAATACAGTTTTGATTATTTATCAATTTCTCTCCTTTGGGCTTCAAGTTTCTTATTATGAGTCAGTTTATGAGATGTTCCCCTAAATTCTCTTCTATAGTTTATAATCTCAGCACAGGAAGTCTCTGATACATTATGACCTCCTTCTCAGACAAAGGAGAACAGTTTTTTGAGCAGTGCAGGAAAACATTCTCCACAATACAGGGTATTATATTACATGTACAATTCTTAGTCTATTCAGAATTAGAATAAATTCTCCTATAAAAAGTTCTTAAAGTGAGTCAGGTTCTACACAACTCATTTCAATTATGTGTGCACAGGCTCTCAGAATTTCTCATACTGCTTGAGGGCACTGTTTTTCATTAAAACGTTTTACTCAGTGTCTTGCTCTTTCCTTCATTTAAAGAAAACATGAAACAGAGAGACTATTACTCAGTTAGGGAAAATACTGAGGTCAGAAATAGCGCTACAACCTTCACCACAGTATTTTCAACACTACTTTGCAAAATGAAGGGCATGGTAACACCTATCCTGAATATTCTTCTTACTCAGGTCTTAAGATAAAACAGTACTTATCTCAGAGTGTAAAACTTTAACTAGTTAGTGCATCAAATTGGTTAAAAGTGTTTTTATAAAAAAAGTCAGGTAAGGGGCCGGGGAGATGGCTCAGTGGAATATGCGCTTCCCTCTCAAGCGCAAGGGCCTGAGTTCAATCCCTGGTTCTGCAAAATAAATAAATAAATAAATAAATAAATAAATAAATAAATAAAAATTAAAAATAAAAATAAAAAAGCCAGGAAAGACTTCCCAAGACCAGTTGGTGTGCTAGACTATAGCGAGAGGGCTCATGGGACTGAGTCATAGGGCAGAGCGTCTTTGACTAGCTTTCTATTTCCCTGGAAACAGTTCCAAGTAATGTGTGTCCATAGCAACGGAAATAAATTTTGTCTAACACATATGCCTGGACAAAAGACAACCCCAAATATTACATTTCCTTATTCTATTTTGTTAACTATTGATAATTTCAGCATTTCCACGGGGTATTTTTCCAGTTCTTCAAAAAGTCCCTATTTCTTAAATAAAAATCTTTGGTGTACGTTCTTTTCATCTCTACATTAAACTATTTTAGTTTTTTGAGGATTATTCTTTAGTAAAGATTATCTGCCTTAAAATTCATTCCAAATACCTAGAAAAGTATTTACTGGAGTCATTGAAAATATATAAATATATAACCCATCAGGCTAAGAATATCTGGTTCACATTATCTGGAAGCCAAATCCTTGCACTACCCAGTGAGATGAGTGATGACTAACAGATGGCAGTGACTTACACAGTGAAGCAAGGCTTGCTCTCATCTGCCTCGTACCCCAGTGAGTAGCTCCTGATGGACAGCCTAAAACTCCAACTGTATAGATGTATATAACACTCGTGCATCTTCATGAATACAATGTAAATATTCATAAAATTCAAACAGATGATGCAGAAGGTGGCAGGTGGGTGCATGCTACACACATAAAAGCACATCAAAAAGTGTGCTCAGACCCATGCAATAAAGAAAGTTAAAACCCAGAAACTAAAACAAATCCACTTATTACAAGAATAATAAAAATTGTGACTCAATGTGATGCCCTTGTCCTTGGCTTTCCAAACCCAATAGCTATTAATCTAAACTAGCAAAGTAAACCACATATTTATAGGAAACGCTTTCAAATCCTCCAGAAGTTTAAGCCTTAACAAAATATGGGCCTGGGATTCCCTACAAAGAGGTACTCTGATGAGGCTTCTTTTAGAAGAGCCAGTGCTATGGATGCAGTGCATTTCTAACAGGTGGACAACTTTTTATATCCAGTTGAATTAAGCTACCTTGGTGCTGATGCGGGAGGCCCACCTGAGGGTTGCTGCCAGCAGCATAGAAGCAGAACAGGAGAAGCTGCCAAAATGTTAGGGATGCTGTTTGGAGAAGCTTTTGGAAGCTACTAGTTCCCTTGGGCTGTCCTGATGGAGGACCTTGTCATGCTGGCTTTCTCGTTGAACTTTGGAGGAGCTCTGGTCTTCATCTTGAGCATCGCTTCCTGGCTTTGGAGTGGAAGATGCTGCACTGTTCAGCCTCATAGAGAAGCTTGTCACATTGGCTTTCCTGATGGGAACTCAGCTTTTCTCATCACTGGAGGAGCTCGGGACCTCACTGTTGCTGAGGATGGCTGTGGTGCTTTTGGGGGAGCTCCAGTGCTTACCTGTAGTGTTGTTTCCTAGCTCAGTTCGGATCCATCAGCTTGCTAGCACAGATCTCACTGGTATAGATTTCCTAGCTTTCACTATTAAACTTTGGGCCTTTCCAGCACAGATCCATGAAGTGGGCCTGCATGGGACTTTGTTGTGGGCTAGAGGCCTCCAGCTGGATGGTGGGAGGCCTTGTTATGAGCTCTAGGCCCTCAGCTGGATTCTTTAGTATTTAGTGTGTGGATAGATTTCCTGCACTTGTAGTATGTGATTCATGGGTGATTCATTAGAAACTATTACAAAATGTGTCCTGTACTATACTGTTCACCTTGCAAAAACCCAAACCATGATAATGGACATTAAGGAAAGATGAGGCAATGGCTCCTGTTTACATAAACAATGAGTAAGAGGCCAACTGTATCATTCATTTTTTCAAAATAAGACAACCCATCACCTGAAAATCAACACAGAGTTTCCTGATGAATGACAAGACATTTACCCAAAGGATTTACACTGTAGCAATTAGAAAGATTCTTGCAAGGTACAAGTACCCTACTAAAATTACTTAAACACAGTAATTTTCAAGGCTACGATAATCTATTCAATTTAACAATTCCAAGATTAGTGCATTTGTAAAACGACCCCAGTTACATCTTTACTTAGGATTAGGGAAGTAAAGATTCAATATTATCCTTATTTACTGGCTCAGGAACCACGAAGAAAATGAAGGTCCCTTCCTCCACTTCCTCCTCTCCCAATCTCATGCTTCCCAGCCAGCCAATATCCCCCACCCCCACACTTCAGTCTCTAGATGTCAGTCACAGTCCAGGGAAATTACTTATTTAGCTTCAATTACCTTTGTTTCTTTGCCCCAGAATTTCTCAAAACCCTAAACATGTTAATTGGACACTGTGACTCTTCAGTAAGGCAAGACTTCTTGCTTCTCAGAACAATAAATAAACTAAGCTGGTTGACTTAGCTTGGCTCTTGGATAAGAGTGCATCTAGGCCAGTCATAAGCAGAGCCAGAGTGCTTCAACGCAGGTATGGTGGCACAGGCCTATAATCTCAGCCTTATGAGAGGCTGAGGCAGGACGATCTCAAGTTCATTAGGGACTTATCAAGATCTCATCTCAAAATAAAAAATAAAAAGGGTTGGAGGGCTCAGTGCAAAGGCCCAGGTTTAAACCCCCAGAACAAAACCAAACCAAACCCCACTAACAAGATTGGAAGATATGAAGGAAGAACTGCCCAAGAATCAGTCATTCACTCAGTCATTACCCTAATATCATATATCTCCACAGTTGAGGAAATAACCATAGGGTACAAAGCATTATGAACCTTAGGAGGCTTCCATTAAAGCAAAAGCCTTCAGATACCTCAGTTATGTAACAATATATTTGGAGCTACAACTGTCCAGATAGTAAAAATGCAATTTTCTGATCTGAATTTTTAACTTTCTGTTTGAGTAAGTAAAAATCCTTCTGAAATGTATTACATTTTTGTTATTTTCCCACTTGTGAAAGTTCTTTCAAGAATATTTAAACAATAAAGATGCTCATAGACAGGAAAAATTACAAGTAACCTCAGCACTCAGTCAGAAGGCGACTCTGACGCCTTTCCAGCCTGCAAGCATACCACTAGAAGAGGGCCTTTAATTTGCTGGTGTGTATCTCAAGCACCAAGAACCGTGTCAGGCATACAGCACTAAGTAAATGCTTGATTATTTTCTGTATAATTTCTATACATTTGTTTCTGTATATTTTGCGTAATTTTAATTTTTATACCTTTTATTTTTTGTGTATTTTTATTTGATAAATTCTTAAATTTATAAATTTACTTTGGAACTTTAGGGCTATACTTCATTTTTTCATGTTATAATATGTGGACTGATCTCTAGGCTATTAGATTACTGAACATTCTACATCTTTCCCCAGCCATAACCTCCCGACAACTGCCTGGCTCACTAATTTGTGGAGAATTCAGGTAGTTTTTATTCCTGTAACAGCTACTCAGGTTCACTATACAATTTTCAAAAACACAGTTGGCTTTTGCCAAATTAAGGACATATGTCAACATAATTTTGTACTTGTTTCCACCAGCAAAATATCCTGAATATTTTTCCATCTCCTTAAATGCTTATACTTTGAGCATTTTTCCTAATTTTTTCAACCAAGAACCCCAGAATACATTTTTCAAATGAGGTTCATGAGTTAAGGTTATGATTAAAAAATCAATGGTTGCAATACATCCCAGTTATGGGTATAGACAATACATACACATTTCAAAATGTACAACTCTAGGAGATGCCCTAAATCTACTGTGTTTGCTTTATTTAGCAAATCCCCTAATATCAGACTTTGAAATTAGTAGTCTTTCCCTTATGATGGTAAAAAAGAAAATAGTTTAGACACAAAGTAAGTTAACAATTCAAACTTTTCCTAATAACATTCTCATTCTTCACATAATGAAAAGAAGGAAGAGAATTATTTTCCTGTTATTTTAACCTAGATAATTTCAAAATAATCCCCATGACTTCTGAACCACTAAAGAAAGGTCTATTTCATTAGCTTCAATGAACTTCTTTCCCCTGTCATTAAGCAATGCGTATCTCTCAACATCTTCAAATCTGTATAAAAGGATTTAGAAGTGGTTTATCCTGATACCAGCAAATCGTCTCCCATCATTCATCAGAAGACATTTCTGTATTGGTCATAACTTTCTCAAGCTCTGTAGCAGTTTGGTTTGGTTTGGTTTATTTTTTGGGGTATATCTGAGACATGGTCTTATTACTGGTGGGGCAAAAGGACTCCATTTTAAGGGAGGGTCACTTAAGTTAAACTTACTCCCTCACCTCTTCCCATGTAGCTAACCATAAAGCCACTTAGAGAAAATCGTGGTTATAAAATAGGAACAAACAGTTAGGAGAACTTAGAGAATAGGGCCAACATTAAACCACATGGCCTGAGGCCGCGGGATCCTGAACAGACCCGGAGCGCAGGCCCAGCAAGTGAGTGAGACTTCCC
>NW_004524581.1:282079-318348 GCF_000260255.1 Octodon degus | reverse complement strand
ATGAGAAACTACTTTGGCAATAACAACACACAATGTACTAACCATTGTTACTCTCCTAAAATCTTGTTTTGAGATTTTGTGCCGCTGTTTTTATTTTTTTTTCTTTCTTTAAAATAAAAATAACTGATGTCAAAAAAGAAATGTAAAAAAAAAAATAAAAAATAAAAAATAAAAAATAAACCACATGGCCCCATGACAGGCACACGGTCAACAGTGTCTGAGAAATGTAAACCTTGTGGCAATTTTGTGACATTCTTGTAACATTCCTGAAAATTAGGCAATGAGGTAGTGTGGTTACTATAAAAACTTAAAAAATCATATAACCTGAAAGCAAAGTTCAGGCTGGTACTGATGACTTTGGGAGTCCTGACCTAAAGTTAGGGCATTGGTCAGTCATGAGCTCCCAAGAAAAGCTTCCTTGTTCCTTCACATATGGTCTCTTTTGTGGGGGCTTATTTTTGCTCACTGTCATGTGCTGCTACACTATGTGGTTCAGGCTAGTGCGGAACTCACTATGCAGCACAGGTTGGTCTTGAACTCACAGAGTCTTCTTGCCTCAGTCTCCAGATTGCTGGGATTATAGACATATACCACAATGCCCAGTCAGCTATCTGGCTTAAATGATTAATTGTGACTAAAACTTAGCCCCAGAAACTCCATGAAATTAAAAAAAAAATTTTTTTTAAAGACAATATCATTCAGTGAACTTCCTGGAAGAATGAATCAACTTCTTCATTAGACTTCTTCTCCCCAAAAACATTTAATAATCAATAGGCACAATATTAAACAAATGAGGTTCATACTGCTAGCCAAAGAGAAAACAGATTTACCCAAAATAACTTCTATCCCTGCTCCTATCAAGTGCAAATGACAGTTGCTCAGTTATCTAAGAGCACATAGTGAGTAACCTGTTTAAATTATCTTTAACTACAGGTACAAAAAGAGTATGGAAACTATCAGCACCATAAACAATGGGTCATTCAACACATTCTCTGAAACATACAGCTGTTCTCAAATGGTACCATTTTTCATTCACCAAATATTCTTAGAAATAAAGATGTATTACAGAAAGCTACCCACCAGACTAAGACAAGAGATCACAAGTTAGAGGACAGTCTGAACAACTTAGTGGAACTCTATCAAAACAAAAACCTGAACAGGACTGAGGATATAATTCAATTCAATGCTCCCTGTTTAATGCTCAGTGCTATGAACAAAAAATACATTAATTAATTTTTAAAAAATCATTCCTGCCATGGGAACCCTCGGGATTAGAACATATAAGATTATTTAATCTGCCTTAATCCACTTAAATTCTGGGTGAGACAGTCTTCCAAACATCTGCTAGGATAAAAGTGACAAGTCTCATGTACACAACCAGTTTTGACAGCATTAAAAAGCTGTTTAAGACTATGTTTGAAAAGCCTTTTCTAAAATAGTCACAAACTTGTCCTGAAGCTTCAGGGTGGGCTGTTTCAACTCAACTACACTAAGCCTCCAAATGTCTGGCTCTGAAAGGTCAAAATCACTCACCAGAAAATAAACATGATTCAGTCAAATATGTCCATTTGTCTGAAGCAAACTGCTAATGCTAAGAAATGATCCCAGCCTTAGGCTCAGAGATAGAGGCTGAGTACAGTCAAATGTCAACTCAGTTTTCATTTGAAAAGGTCTTTGTCCTCTCTGGGCCTTGGGAGAGTGGGTTAAATCTGTAAAATAAAGTTGGTGAGATGTTGTAGCTCATCTGTGAAACTGAATTAAAATGATTTGCATTTATAATATATTTCAAATTAGGAGAGTTGGTTTAGTTACTGCTGATTCTAAAGTTACTTTAGGAGGCAATATAGTACAGTGTTGAGACTAGCTTTTAAATTAAGAAATGTTAAGTATAACACCTACAGGAAAAATTAAAACTATAAGAAGGCATTTGTAGATGACACAGTGAATGCCTTACTGGCATGTAGAAGTGGGGTCCAGGGAAGTAAATATCCTGCAGTGTGTGAGACAGGATCACATAGGGCCTGCTTTAAATGACATCAGTGAACCTGAATAATCTGGGCTTTGGACCCTATGGCTTCTCAATTGCTGTGTAACCTTTAATGATCTGTGATTAGGTCAGTTAATTCTGAGCTTCAAGTTCCTCAAAGGAAAAATGGGGAAAAAAATTATAGAACTCAAAGAAGTGTTGCAGAAACTAACATATAAGGATACAGTGGGACTTTGGACCAAATCCTGCCTGCAACCTAACAAGGATGGGCACTTATTTTCAGCCGCACTTTTCCAGTTTCCAGATGCCTTTATCAGGCAAGAAAATTTCAAGCAATTTGGTGCACAGTGCAGAATGCAAGTTAGCTAATATTACTATCTGCACAGGCCTGTTACGGGAGCTCTGAACTACGTGACCCACCCCACCTGATGCTGAGGGTTCCCTGGCCTCTATACTGAACCAAAAGGACCCAAGAACCACGCATTGTCCTCCCAGCTTACAACACCCTTGCTCCTAATTTCCGCATAGCATAGGGCAGTAAAGGTGATACAAACATATTGATCTGACTGAAGAAAAGACTAAGCTAAAAGAGCTTTGCTTTAGGACTGAACTGATACCCAACTACAGAGACTGGAAGAGAGAGAGCCCTGGGAGATAGCCGTGGAGCAGGGGATCGCTAAGCAGGAGTCTCCTGGGATCCTCTGGGAGGCCGGGGCTCAGGCCAGGAGGGTCATGGTGCCTTTTCTGCTGCTGAAGGCCAGATCTGGAGGCCGTAATGGTCAGAGGAAGGTCACTTGAAGAGAGTGAAACTTAGTCTAAGGGTAGGTATGAGTCTATCACTGCTGCCTACAGTCAGCAGAAATTAGTGGTCTGAATTACCATAGGTCAAGAAAAGAGTGGCTTAATTGTCTTACTAAAACCATAGTATAGTTACTAGTGTTTGTCAATATCCAGGTGCCAGTTGATGCTACTGTTGTCACTGAAGTTACTACTGTAACCAAAGTAACACAACAGTGATTAATAAACAGCAAGCGTAGCTATAAAGAACAAGATGCAAAACATGAATGTCCACCATACAAAGAGTAGGAGTCCATAAAAAAAAGTTCCAAACAGAAACCCAGGAGAAGAAAAACATGGCTGAAAGCATGGGTAGCAGAAAAACCAACGTGCAAAAAACAGTGTCAGACCTAGAGGACAGGACTCTCACTTAATGAGAGTCACCTTAAAAACAACAAAGGGACACTAAAAATGATCCATCATGTACAAGATGACTCAAAGAGAATTGAGACTAATTGGAATTAATGAATAATCAAAAAGGACAGTGCAAAGGGCATTTAAAAAAAACATGTTTACACAAGTAATATCAGAAAACTTTCCAGATATGGAAAAAGAATTTAATGTATATATAAGTGACACATACAGAATCCCAAATAGCAGCAATTGTAAAAACTAATCCACTCAATGCCACATAGTAATTAAAATATCAGAAATACAAACAAAAACTGAGCTTCAAAGCTGCTAGAAAAAAAATCAATTAATCTAAAAAGGAAAATTCATCAGAACCAAACACCACACAAAGCTTAATAGCAAGAAGAGTATGGATGAAGTGCTTCAAGCTCTAAAAGAAAACAACTTCCAACTCAGACTACCATATCTTAAAAAATTAACCTTCAGGGAGATAGCCCAGTAGAATAAGCACTTGCCTGGCAGGCACAAGGGCCTGAGTTCAATCCCTGGTTCCGCCAATAAATAAATAAATAAATAAATAAATAAATAACTTTCAAACTTGATCGAGAAATAAGATATTTCCCTAATTTTTTTTTAAAAAACTAAATAAGTTCATGTCCATCAAATCAAAAAATTCTCCAGGATATCCTAGGAGAAAATGAAGCTAACAATGTCAAAAGGCCCAATAAAATGAATACAAAAGCTAGGACTAGCAATTAAGCAGAAGGGAAACAAACCAAAACAACAACAGGAAATTACTATGGTGACAGGTATAAGTCAGTATGTATCAACTATAACTATCAATGTAAATGGACTCAACTTCCCAATCAAAAGACACAGATTGGTATAGTGCATCAAGAAACGAAATACAACAGTGTGCTATATATAAGAAACACATTTAACACAAATTAAATTTATAGACTAAAAATTAAAGGATGAAAAGCCATGTTTCATGCAAAGGAAACCCCCAAAAAGGGAGGAATAAGCATCCTATTCCGACAAAATGGATTTCAAACCAAAGTTGATCAAAAGAGGCAAGGAAAGATATTACATATAGGTTAGTGAAACTATTCAACAGAAAGGGATAACAGTTATAAATATACATGCACCAAACCATGGCACTCCTGACGTCTTCATAAACAAATTCTGATGTATATAAAAGATCAGATAGGGCTGGGGAGATAGCTCAGTAGAATAAACACTTGCCTGGCAAGCCCAAGGGTCTGAGTTCAATCCCCGGTTCCGCAAAAAAAAAAAAAAAAAAATTAAAAAAAAAAGATCAGATAAACAACAATATAATTACAGTGTAGTATCTCAATACCTTACTATCAAAAATAGATTAAACAAATCAACAAAGAAATACTAAAGTTGAAGCAAATGTTCAAAACAACAACAAAGGGATATAACACGTACACAGAGTGTTGGAGTGTTCCACCCAACAACAGAACATACTGTTAGCCTTGTCAGACTCACATGGTAACTTCTCCAAAATAGATCACATTCTAGCTAATAAACATGCTTAAGGGGCTGGGAAGATGGCTCAGTGGAATAAACCCTTGCCTGGCAAGTGCAAGGGCCTGAGTTCAATCCCCAGTTCCGGAAAAAAAAAAAAAAAAGCTTAAATAAATACAAAAGAACCAAAATTTTATCATGCATAGCATTGAATTGTAGTGCCATGAAACTGAAAATAACAAAAGAAAATAGAAATTAAACAACACACTCTTGAATAATCAGTGGGCTATAAATGAAATTAAGAAAGAAAACAGTTCCTAGAATTAAATGATAATGCCAGCACAACATAGCAGAACTTATAGGATATAAAAAGCAGTCCTATGAGGGAAGTTTATAGCAGGGAATGCCCACATCAGACAAGTATGCCCACAAAACAAGATCGAATAAATAATCTAATGATGCATCTCAGGGTCATGGAAAAGCAAAAACAACCAAAATTCAGAGCTTGTACAAGGAAGTAAATTATAAAGATCAGAGCAGAAATTAATGAATGGAGACTAAGAAAACAATACAAAGAATAACTGAAGAGTTGGGGGTTTTTTAAAGACTAAAACAGACAAACTTTCAGCCTGTCTGACCAATGAAGAAGGAAAGAAAAGACGCAAAGTAAAGCACTTAGAAATAAAAAAAGTGAAATAACAACAGACAGTGCCAAATTCCAGCAGAAACAACTTCACAAACATATATGCTGAACAATAGGATAATGCAGAAATGGAGATTCTTAGATACATATGAATTACCAAGAGATCCAACACCAATACTCCTCAAACTTTTTAATGAAATTGAGAAGTCAGGAGTATTTCTAAAACCATTCTTCCAAGCTAACATTACCCTAATCACAAATCCAGAAAAAAATTCAACTTAAAAAAGAGAGAGAGAGAGAGAACTATAGGCAGTTTCTCTAATGAACACAGATGTAAACATGGTTAACAAGATGCTGGCAAACATGATGCAACAGATCACCAAGAATCTCACACACCATGACCAAGTAGTATTCATTCCAGATAGGCATGAATGGTTGATCATTGCAAATAAATAATGTAATTTACCATAAAAACAGAAGCAACAAAAGTTACACAATGAGCAGGGTGTGACAGCACACACCTAGAATCCTGACACTTGGGAGGTGAGGCAAGGGGATTGACCATCTTGCAAGTCTGAGGCCAGCTTGGGCTGCAAAGTGAGTTCAAGGCCAATCTGAAATGCACAGTGGGACCCTGTCTCAAAAAAAGAAAAAAAAAAAAAAACAGAAAAGAAAAAAGAAAAACCATAATCAGCTGAATGGATTCAAAAAAAGCCTTTGATAATATCCAACATCCATTCATGACCAAAAAGCAACAACAATGAAACACTAAAATCAGAAGGCATAGCAGTTACTGCCAACATCATATTAAATGGGGAAAAAAGCCTCCCCTCTAAAATCAGTAAGTCTGTTACCACTGCTTCCATTCAGCCAGTCCTCAAAACATTAGCTATGATCATCAGACAACAGCAATAAATCAAAGGGATACATATAGGAAAGGACAAAGCCAAAATATCATTATGTACAGATGGCCTAGTCATTTACTTACAAGACCCAAAAACTCTGTCAAATGACTCCTAGAATTGATAATTAAATTCTGTAGTATGATAGGACACAAAATAAACACACAAAAATCATTAGCATTCCTATACACTAATAATGATCTCACTGAAAAAGAAATTAGGAAAACAATACTATTCACAATAACATCAAAAAATTTAAATACTTAGGTATTAATCTAGCCGAAGTGAATAACCTGTATAATGAAAATTACATTGCTCTGAAAAAGGAAAATGAGGAGGACGTTAGAAAATGAAAAGATATCCCATTTCTCAATAGACAAAACCAACATAATCAAAATGGTTGTACTTCCAAAACTGACTTACAGATTCAATACAATCCCAAGAAAAATACCAATGTCATTTCTCACCAAGCTAGAGGAAACAATCCTAAAATGTATATGGAATCAAAAGAGATCCTGAATAGAAAAGGCAAAGCAGGTGGCATCCCCATCCCAAACTTGAAGACAGCCTATAAGCTGCAATGATTAGCACAGTGCTGGCACAAACGGAAGCACGTGGCTCAATGGAAGAGCATGGAAATAGCAGAAACAGCGCCAGGCACATACAGCTACTTGATCACTGACAAAGAAGCAAAAAGCATACACAGCAGGAAAAACAGCCTCTTTAATAAATGATGCTAAGAAAATAGGACAGCCTCATGCAGTAGGTTGAGTCTAGACTCATGTATCTCACTCAGTACTAAACTAAAACCAAAATGATCAAAGACCTAAGTGTTAAAACAAATATTTAATCTTCTGGAAGATAAGTTCAATGCTAGAAAATACAGGCATAGGTAAAGACTTGCTGAACAAACCCCAATGACACAAGGGATCATATCAAGTCAAAAAGCTTCTGCACAATGAAGGAAACAACCAACAGAGTAAAATGACAATCCACAGAATGGGAAAAATGTTTTACTGCTATTCCATAAAGGATTAACATCAAGTATAAAGAACTTTAAAAAATTATACTCCTAAAATAAGAGATACAATCAAAAATGGGCCACCAAAATGAAATGGCCAATAATAGATGAAAACGTTGTTCATTAGCACTGACCATCACAGAAATGCAAATTAAAACTATACTGAGATACCATCTTACCCCAGAAAAAATAGCTACCATCAAAAATATCTAAAAATAACAAATGCTGGTGAGGCTGTGGGGAACAAGGAACTCTTCTACACTGTTGGTGGAAAGATGAACTAGTACAACCACTAGGAAAATTAGTGTGGAGACTCCTCAAAAAAAATAAAACAGAAATTCCATTTGACCCTGCCAGCGCCTTATGATTATCTTCCAAAAGGACTTAAAATCATCACATTATAGGGGCATATGCATACCCAAGCTTGTATCAGTAGGATTTATAATAGCTACATCTTATAAACAGTGTATATGTCTCATCAATACATAAATGGAGAAAATGTGGTAATTATACATAATGGAACTATCCTGCCATCTAGAAAGAACAATTTGAGGTATTCACAAGGAAAAGTTCAAACATTTCCAAAATTGTACAGCTTCAAATATATATGCTAATTTTTTTCGTGTAAACACTAGTTTATCTTAACTCATTGAAAAGAAAGTTTTGTATTTTAAGAAATTATTGGTCTGTTTGTCTCTTGTACTCTGAGTAACTACTTTGAAAATAATGACACACGGTATATTAATTTTTGTTAGTCTTATTTTTTGTAATGGAATTTTGATTTTTTCATAAAATTTAAAAATAATAATGAATGTTCTCCCGTGTCATTTCCAAACCATATTTGGAGCACAGATACCTCTTTCAAAAGCTTAGTAACTACCCTCATCTGAAATAAACTGAAAACCATTTGTAAACAGGAGTGGAATTTATTCATTAGTGATATTAACTGAGATTTTAACAGTTTCAAAATCAATCTGGAAGCTGATATTTAAAAAAACACACTACAGCAACTTATGAATAAGTTCCATTCTGAGAGAACACTCCTATGTCAGATTCTTTGGAATCCCATAAAGTGGGTCTCTCACAAACTCTTACACAGTACAGCTGTAAAGGTTTGCAACCTGAATGAAAGTAAATTGGGGGCTTACTGTAATAGCATTAACTAATGAGGCACAGTATGCAATAGGATTCCAGGTGTGTCCCGCAATATAATTAATAGTCTAGAGGATTAAATAGCAAAGCCCTGGATCTAAACTGAATGTTAAGTGCTGAAACATCTATACCAAGAACAACCAAATCCGGTGCCAGTTTCTTTAACATCCTTACAGCCTCCCATTACAATGAAACTTTGAAAAGGTGGTGAAAACTGATGTTTGCAGAAACATACTGAAATTCATAAAAAATTTAAGGCCCCCCACTACCAGATCAGTCAACACAGAAACCTAGGGGAAAAATGATTCATGAAGAGGTGACACACATTACAGGTAATAAAGCAACACAATACAACAGCTACAACCAGCTACAGATGCTCTGAGGCTCATCCCTTCCCACTAACAGATACCTCGCCCTATTTAAAGGGCCATACAGTTCCTCAAGCAGTAAAGGTAGTGACCCCCACATCTTTCCTGGACACCTAACAGCTCCTGAATTTCAGTGGTGGCTCTGGGATCTAAATCCAGACTGTGATGTGTCGGGGTGGGGAGGATGCTGAGTAAATTATACCTCCCTGAAATAACGCTTAGTTGAAATACCTTCATTTTAGGGGAAAAAATATTAAACAGAATGTGATGTATTTAATAAGCACTTTTCCACAAACATAAACAGGATAGAAAACTTGTTAATCTAACATCTATTAGATCATTAACATCCTAACATTAGGTCACTTATTCAATAGATAGTCAAATCTAGCTCCACAAAACCCAGTGCAATAAGTTGTTCAAGATTTTTAAATACAAACATTTTTGAGAAAGAAATACATTCTAAGATGTTCTGGGGCAGAATAAAATGATGAATATAAGAATATCCCTCTCAATATTGTGTATAAAAGCTTTAAGGTCAAAATAGAGGCTGGTTTTAAGAAAATTCTGTTCATTTCACACATTAATTTGTGCTGCTATGAAAATAAATGATAGAGATTTCTATGGGCTGATGATAAAATTATCTCCAATAAGAACTATAAAAGGAAAAGAGCAAAGTTTGAGATAGTATGTATATTATACACAAACCATGTTTATACCTGCACAAGACATCTATGGAAAAATACATGAGAAAACTGAAACTTCCTCTAGGGAACAGAGGAAAGAAGTAGGTAAAAGGGAGGTTTTTCACTTTATATATCCTACATTGCTTAGGGAACTTAAAGGCTATATATCTTTTTTTAAAAATTTAAAAACAACACTTTCCCTTTAATACAAGAGCAGGCATTCCCACCTTCACTGCTGAGTCTAATGTACAACCTGATAAGCACAACCCAGGCACACACTGCAGATGCTTGCTTCTCTGCAACCACCTTGCTGAAATTTAAGTAAATCAGGAAAATGCTTGGCAGTGAGCTTGTGGGAATCAGGCCTACAAAACATCTAAAAGGTCATTTGTGTAATCAAGTGCACATGCTTCTTTAATGGCTCTACATGTCTTGTTGCCTTTAAGGTTAAGCAGGCTGCAGCGTCAAACACAGTATCTTCTATAAAGCAAACATCACAAAAAGTACTCTGTAGGTTGACAGCTACTCTTATACCCTAGCCAGACATCTAGCAGCCTTGCTGAATCTGTCCACGTCAGTAAATTTCAATATACAGCTTATGTACTACACAGAACCACACTGTGGCCTCTCACACCACCTTTCCACTGTGGCCATTACTCTGCCTCTACTACATGAGACACCACCGGGAAAAGCAACAAACAAACGCTCCCAGTGGATTATTCCTCAACTCAGTGCAGTCCAGGTATAGTGCAGAGAAGCTGTTATACCTCAAGAAGAAACAGAAATGGCCAGAGCTACCCAAACGCTTCTCCACTGCAGGTTAAAGACAACTTCAAGGCCTCTCTATTCCTCATTCCAGGCAATCATCTGGTTGTGGGATAATATAAATAGCTCCTCCCTGAGCCTGGCTACAAACCCAAATCCATTTAGCATGAACTGTGTTAACTGGGGCAAAGAGCACAGCCTCTCTGATCCTGGAGAGGGAGGAGTGTCCGAATTTGCAAAATGGTGTCTATAACGTCAATGACTCATATCTCACAGACCTGCAGTGAGGATGAGCTTTCGGTTTGCCCCCCCCCCCCCGCATGTCAACTGGTATCATCATCATCTTTAGGCCTGAACTTGTAGCTGCTTCCTTTCTAATCTCTCAACTCCACTCGAGAGCAAATGTGACCTTGAAGGGACAAGGGTAAAATAAGTCCACTTACCCACCCTACAAACAATGAAAATGGAAACCAACTTCCCACTGTCATTAGAATGCGGTCTGGAATCCTCCATGTAAAACCTCCCCAAATCTCATTTTAAGTACCATTAACTAGAGGAGCTTTGACTCCACTCACACCTCTTACCTCAAATTAAGGTAGTCTCTGGCCAGATGTCCTGACTCCTTTATCACACTTTTCCACTTACCAACAGACATAGCAAGCTAAGTATGCTCTCCACTAGAGTGTGAACTCCACTCATGAATGCACTGTTGCACAATCCAAGTATTTACAGACTACAAGACATACATACAAACGCATCTTTTCAATGATTATAAACTATACACCCCTGAGAGTATTAATGCTCAAGGACAAGTGTAATCTTCACAATTGTAGCCTGTTGAACTTTGCCATATGGTGCTAAATGGAACCAGTAAGGTTCTGAAGATTAGCCAAGAGAGGACGGATCAAATTCTACACCCTTCTGTGAGCCAGTTCAAATGAGATGATTCATTTCATCTACCACCCCACTCTGTGCTTGACTGAAGTTCAGTACTTCTAGCTACTGGCTTTACTCTGGAAATACCTGTTAATATATCCTAATGTGAGCCCAAGTAATTTTTGGGTTTTCCCTTTCCTCTCTGGTTGAGAAAGCTGCTGCTAAAAACACTCAGAGTGAAAATATGGTAACATCACTCTCCAAAGAAAGTCAGTTTCTGAGAAAAGCCCACTCATTTTGAATTGGACAAGGTGAAGAGAATGCAGACTTCTAGCAAGTCAAAGATTAGAGGTATAAAACCCAAGATCTCAAGGACTTTCCACTACCCTCACTTCTTTTCAAATGACTAGATCTGGATATACTGGGATAACTCAACTATGCCATGAAGTAGAGTATCTTTCATTCTCTAGGAGAGTTTATGGCCAATCCAATTTTTTATTTTTTTTCTTTTTAAAACCTATTTTGTTTCATTTTGTTTTGTAACAAATTATCACTACATAGTTTAGGCTGATCATGAATTTACTATGTAGTCCAGGCTGACATTAAATCTACAGCAATCCTCTTGCCTTAGCCTCCCAAATGCTGGGATTGCTGGGATTATAAATGTGCAAGACTAGGCATAAAATTATACTTTTTTTTTTGAGTCTGAAAAAGTAGTAACAAGAATTTGTCATGTATTTTAAATTTTACTTAATCTACCTGTAAAGTAAAAGGATAGAATATATGAGACAAGACTGTTCTTCCTTTTTCTCTTGCTGAATTTAAAAGCTAATGCCGAATGGCTACCTTCAAAACATACAGTTTGGGCTGCATTCACATAGTGCACTAAACAGAAAAGCTTGATTTGTTCAACACTCTCCAGTATCTTCCCACTGAAGGCTGTATGTGGCTTCTTGCTGAAATGTACAAGTGGTGCGGGAAAGTCTTACAAACTGTTTAACTCAAATTTCTACCAAGTAACTATTTTAATTCTATGTCTAGAAATTCACTAAAAATTTATAATAAAGTATAAAATACTTAGAAAGTTGAAGCAAGTTTATGAAGATTTCACATATAAATAAATCAAGAAAATAGAAACACATTTTAAAATAAAACTAGATCAAAAGGATGTTAATTTGTCATCAAAACACTTCAAGACATTTTACCTGTGTGTAGAAGGGATTTTTACATCTGAGATTTTTCTGAGCCCTCTACATTTACTAACATTTTTAATCACATAAAGTGTTTGATCTGAGTTCCATTAATATTATTGCAGTGCTTCTTAGAATTTTGATACATGGTTCAATTCACTGGGATACCCTGATAATGGCCTTAATTTGGGCTTATATTGGGTTTAATCAGGAAAGTACTTCAGTAATTGTTCTCTTTAATTTACTTTCTAATTCCCATAATTGAGGTATATGGATATATAATTTTAAATCTTTCTATGGTGGTTCAAGATTGAATAGGGACCAGTAGGGGAAGGTGGTGCACTCCTGTAATGCCACCATTTGGGATGCTGAGGCAAAAGGATTACAAGTTTAAGGCCAGCCTAGGCAAATTAGTGAGACCTTGTTTCAAAATAAAAAAAGTTTGGGATGTAGATGAGTGGTTAGAGCACCCCTGGGTTTGACTTCCAGTACCCTTCCACTCAGATTTAGTGAGGAATTGTGGTTGGTTTTCCAAAGAATACTTTTCCCAGTCCAAAGAAGGCTGAGGGTCCCAATATGAACACCATCATGGATCTCTGTAACTATGGAGTGAGTCAGAAGGAATTGGGTTGAGATACTATGAATGACAAAATATGCCCCAGAGACTGTGCTCCCAAAATTAACTTCACCACCCTAAAAACAAAACAACAACAAAATATGCACATTTTCCCTAAAACTATGTTTTAAGTAGTTGGCATTGCATTCTTTCTCCTCCACCCTTTGAATTTTCACTATGAGTTGACCACCAAGAAGAAACAACAAAGAAGTCAGTTAACAGAATATATTATCAGTCTTTTCTTCTCCTTCCTTCACAGTTTGGTTTCGCTTTGAGCTGAACCGCACCTCCCAGAGGCAGCCTGAGTATCCCTTCTGCTTAGAGTAACTCCGTTTAGCCTAGGACTGCTGTTCGGATTCAAAGTTATATAACATTCAAAGTCTCTGAATCTCAAAACTACGACTTCTGATAAGAAACCACAGCACACAGCTTTGGTTGAAGACCCTGAACTGGATACCAGGTCTTCTGAAACCCATTGCAGTTCTTGCCCCTACAGATTTTCAGCTGCTGACCTGCATCCCAAGGCGTGGCTCAGGCTGCCAGGATGACAAGATCCATGAAACCTGGCAATTTCTCAGAGCGGCTACACTGACAGAAGTGCCTTGGCTCTCTGTGCTCCCTGCTTCGCAAGTCCTAGTTTCATTGATGTCTCCTCAGTGTCCTCTACAGCTGCTTTTCTCTTCCAAGCATACGATCCAGCAAAGGAACACAAACTTCACTTGGCCATCTTGTCATTTCAATCTCCTCTGAACTGAAACAGTTCTTAAGCTATTTTTTTTATGTTATGTATACTTCGGAAGGATGCATCCATTCTAGTACATATTTTACAGGATATTCTTCAATTTAGGTGTTATTGATAGCGTAGTTTCTTGCCTCACAATTAGCTTTAGGTAGGTGACTCATTCTTAGCTGGGGCACAATGTAAGACCACGGAACCTAGAGGCACAAGGTGCCTTCTGTCCTTTACAGGTAATGCCAACTTTAGTCCTTTGGTTGAGGTGTTTCTGATATTCCCATTGAAATGTTATTTTTTTTCTTTTGTGATAACCATGACTATCACATTTGAGGGGAGAATAATGCCTCACCTTGATTTCAAAAACTGATTATGTTTGTTTGGTAATTATTTGTTGATAATCTGTTACTTGCCAACTACAAAGGTGGCACTGGAGATACTGCAGTGAAAAAAAGACAAAATACCTGTTCTGGGGTAGTTTAAATTTCAGTAGAAAAGCAGGCAATGGACAAATAAATGAGTAAAGCATACAGTGTACTCTGGTGACAAATGCTTCCAAGAAAATATTGCAGGAGCAGGTGGCACAGGAAGCAGCAAAGAGGAAAAAGGTGATGAGCCACTGCTGTTGTGTCCACTATTCAAAAACTATACAAAGAGATCTCCCTGAGATGGGGGAGTACAGTTCAGTGGTCTGGTGCTCATCTAGCACACATGGTAAAGCCCAGGCTTTGACAGGGGAGCTGAGGAGGAAGATGGAGAGGTGGGAGAGGGAGCCAGAGGCAGAGACACAGTACCTGAGCCTAGGGATCCTGCTGCACTCACACCCTCTCACCACCTCAAGGATATCTGCAATGCCTCCCATAGGGGGTCCTCCAAGGCTGAAGGACGGAGAGCAGTGCAAAGAATGATGGGTTCAGGCCTTTATTACTCTAAAAATAAAAAGGGGTTCACAATTATCTGAAAATTAAAAGGGAAATTATACTTTCAATTTTATACATTTTGCAAAATTTTTTCAAAACTTTGTATTATGTACAAAAATGCCCTGTTATGTTTCTTAATTATGCAGGGAATTGAAATAGTTTTGACTTTTCCTTCTTTTCTGAGATCATCAGGGAAACCAATTTGCAGAGATAATGCTATACGATTCATACCCTGACTGGGAAAAGTTAGCAGGAAATTCCTGAGCTAAAACAGTTTGTAGATAAGCATCATGAACAGAGATAAGACACAACATGCCCACTGCCGAATTCTACCTCCATTATTCTCCTGAGTCACACTGTCATTCAACCTAACAAGCGTTTCTGAGTTCTTACAAAGTGCTCTGTCTTGTGTGTGTTTGGTGCAGCAGAAGTTTCCAAAAAGTGTGATAGAAGCCTCACTTTTAAAGAGGTTAGAAAATGTGGTGCACTGTTAAAATACATGCTCTCATTAAAACCCTCAGGGGGAAAAAAAAAAAAAAAAAAAGCTTAAGAATACTTTCTGGATAATTGGACATAATTACACAAACTACTGCAGTTTTAAGTATGGGTATTTAGCAAAATTACCCATCTTGCTCCACAGTTTTGTGTGTGTGTATGTGTGTGTAAGTGTGAGTTCTGGAGGGAAGGGAGGAGTTCATATTTTTCTCTTTGTTTCTTAGAGGGCCCACAAGCCTCTGACCCAAACAGCTATACCTGTCTGTAGCAGTGACTAATCCAAGCCACTTAACCTAGGTGGTAATTCTCACTACTATCAGTACAAAAAAATGACTTGAATTTCCACCTTCGGCCTCTACACACACACACACACACACACACACACACACACACACACACACAATGGGGGGAAAAGGAAATGGAGGAAAAGTACAAGAGGAAAAGAAGTAAGTGAGAAAGATGCAGGCCTGGGCTCACTCCAAGGTGAGGCCCGCACAGCATCAAGGGAAGCGCTGCCCCCTCTACAGGAGGAAAATCAAAGGAAGGCCGTTCACAGAGCAACAGTAGCTGCTCACAATCCACCTTTTCTCTATCAGTTGTTCTTAAATTTGCCAAGAATTTGGGAGTGCTGCATGTAAAACTGCAGATACAAGATTTTGCCCCAGGACTATTTGGGGTGGGGGATAGAATACTTTTCCTTTCAGTTTCCAGACCTCCCAACTTATTTAGGTAGATGATCTTAAGATCTCATAACCTTTTTCTGAAAATATAAATCAACTTTTCAATTTGAAAAGTCCCTAAAAGTGGATTGATGTATTACTGGGCAGAGAATAAATTTGGCACTCAAGTAAAAGTCTTAGCACTAATCAATTTCTCCCATATAATGCAAACAAGACTACAGTTATACTCAACCTAAAATGCAGTCAAGAAACATATCATTGGAAAACCAGAACCAAATAGTAAAAAAAAAAAAAAAAAAAAAAAAAAAAAAAAAAAAAAAAAAAGCCACAGATTTTCTTTAAATCTTTAAATCTCTACAGAATCAGAGAACAACTGACCTAATTCCACCTAGCATGCAGAATACACCTTACTGAACATGAGAATCCTATATTCCACGAAGATGGGAGCCCCATCTGTAGCATCTATAGAAACCCCAGCCTTGGAAGCACCACTGTACAAGTTCCCCTTCCTTTGTCCCATTGAGGAAATACTTGGTACTGCCTGTGCCACAAGGGGAAGTGAACTTGCAGGGTAGTATGGAAACGACAAAATGCGGTTTTTCCAGAATAGCTGATTAAGGACAGACACACCGTCATAAATGCAGCACAGTGAGATGCTCCTTCCTGGTCCTCAGCTCTCAGCCAAGAACAGAACAGCTCTGCAGCCCTGACTTGAACCCCTAAAGGTGGGGGACATCACCCACACAGACACTGCTTTCACAGTCATACCCCTACACCAGGATGGTGCACTGAGGCCTCAGACATCTGGCTAAACATGTTCACTGTGTTGCCACAGGTTTTCAGCAGCACAGGTAATCAGGACTAGAGAGGTTTCACCAAGGGAAGACAGAAGGCCCAGTTGGTGGAGTCACCCACTCACACAGGTCACCTTGGAACTACAAACTGTCCCTTGGGGAACCCAGGCTCACCTCAGACCTGCTCTTAGAGGAGCGAGACTCGAAATAAGCTGGGCTACATAAGCTGTATTTCCTATCTGCTCATGGTGAAACACGATCAAATATAATAAACTACATCTGAAATTCATCATGCAGGGGATCCGCAGGACAGGCTCACAATCCCAAGGTGTGTCACATGCCATCTACCCAGCAAAGTTCCCAAGCCCCTCCCAGGTCTGATTCAGCAAGTCCAAGTGATGCCTGGGAATCTTTTTGACAGAGCAGAGCAGGGTCTCAAGCTGAGACAAGTCAGGAAGCAGCGATCTGGGCAATTATTCTGTGCTCTATTACATGCAGCATAGCATCAATTAAGTGAGCTTATAAATGGTAACAATGAATATTTGTCTTCTTTTTGTCTGCCAAATAATACTGCCATTGTTATAATAAAGAAAGTGGTAACTTATGCAAGGTTATGCAAGCTAGTGACAGCCAGGTGATTCAGAGGCCTAACGCCAATAGCTGCACCTGTACACATTATATATCCAGCTTCCTTATAAGCAAGCCTGATTAAGAAATAATGACAACCAATTTATTCCCAGAAGTTAAAAAAAAAAAAAAAGCAAAACATTACCAGGCGTGGTAGTGCACACCTGTAATCCCAGCACTGGGGAGGCTGGAAACAGTCGGATCACTACGAGTCCGAGCTGCATAGTGAGACCCTGTACCAAATACTTAAAAATAGTAAAATATTTCCAAATTATTAGTCCTTTTAAATTACTAGCTGTATAGAGATCTCAAGATCAACAATACCTCTAACAAATTGTTCTCTCTTTTTCTTTTATTAAAACATGTTTGCAGTATATAATGATCATATTCACTGTAGGAAATTGGTACATGTACATATTTCAATTTTTTCCCTTTTCTTCACCCACTCCTCTTTATTTTTCTATGCCTAAAGGATCAAATCCAGAAGCAGTATACCCAGCCTTTTTTATTTCTTTATTTTAGACAGGATTTCTCTAAGAAGCCTAAATAGACTTCAAATTTGCTATACTTCTGCTTATCCTGTCCAAGGCTAACATTTCAGATATGTAACACCACCCCAACTCAATCTCTCCTTTGACAAGTTTTGATCTTGGCCTTCAGACCTTTCCCAAACAATAGAAAAGAGACAACTGCAAGGCCAATGACTCCTGTCAAAGCAATGCATTTAGAGGAATTACACTGTATTATAATTTATATTATAAAAATTGGGTCAACATCAGATGGAAGGGTAGTTTTTTCTCAAGTCAAGTATAGTAACTAAAAGGGGGTGAGGGCTAGATTTTTATATCAATTTATAAAGAGCCAAAAAAGAAATCATATTCAGATATCCCCAACTCAGGATGCTTCAGCTTGGACTTTGCTATGGTACCAAAGCAGTACATATTCAGTTTTCACATATGGGCTACTGAAGCAAACTCTAGCCATATGCATGCAATAGGAACTGTATTTCACATTTTGAATTTTTATTTCCTATGGCTAGTCATATTCAGTATGATATTCTGACATTCATTCATATCATCTGTCTCTGCCTCTGTTTATGTCTCTGACTCTTGGGCCATGACCCCCAGTTAGCCACATGGATGCTAAGGGAAAATAAGTAACACTGTATGGTACACTGTGCTAATACATAATGATGTGCAGTGGGCAGGGCAGGTCCAGTAGGTGCTAGGAACAGCACAAGGCAGAGACTAGCCGAGACCACCAGGCCTGTGTGAAGGTGACGTGGTGCAGAATTTATTGGGCCTGGCTCCCGGCAGACTGAGAGCAAAAAGGTTGTCTAGAGGGAGCAAAAAGAAGCAGGCTTTCAAAATAGGTTTTGAAAGAAGGCAAGGGACATAAGCCAAGAAGATCTTAAAAAACCACAGTGGTACGTCATCTGGATGTTTCCTGCCTTAGTGTGCAGAGTTGAGGCATCCAGTGTGAATGTTTGGGTGTCTTTGCATGTCTAGGTGCTTGCAGGAATCTGTGTTCCACCTTATCTCTTTTTTGGTTTTGTTTGTTTTTTGTTTTTTTGGTACCAGGAATTGAACTCAGGACCTTGAGCTACATCCCTGACCCCCACCTTATCTCTTTTAAGACATCCCTTTGCCAAGGATGAGCTGAAAACAATGCCTCTGCTGAAGACAGGTTGGGTAATAGGACAGGCATGTCTACATAGAGTCTTGGAGTAAATATTCTGAACTTACGATGAGTTTTTCAGGATATAAGTCCATCATAAAGCAAGGAACATCTGTATTCATTTTCCTACCTGCTATTCTCTTTTATGTCTAACATTAAAACTTAAAAAAAGAAAAATATCAACATTTCTATATGCCTTGCCTTGAAAAAAACTGAGGCTGTCTTTATGGACACAGAAGGAAAGAAAACAGAGACCCCTGCCCTCCAAGGGTCACACTCTCCTCACAGAGAGAATACAAACAATGAAGAAGAAAAAGCCATTGGCTCGCCAGGTAATAATGGGTACTACAGAGGAAAAGAGCATGGTGGGGAAGAGGTGACATGACACAAACGGCCAGGGAAGGTCTGCTCACTAAAGGGGCCACATGGACCAAGGCCTGAGGGAAATGAGGAGGAAACCACAAATATGGGGGCCCCCAAAGAGGAAAGTGAGTGCCCAACTTTCCCTCCTGCCACCCAAACCGCAACCCTCCAAAACTTCCTATCTGCACAGGTGGCTCCACTTCTCGCTGTTGCTCAGAGCCAAGCGGGATGGGCACTGTCTTCTCCCCCACTGTGTCCCACCTCCACTGGGGAGGGTGCTCCCCTCTCACCCTGCAGACCTCAAGCCAAGAATCATCTCCCCCAGGTGATTCTTCAGATCTCCCACCACATGCTGACCCCATACTGCACACTAACATGAACTACTTCTCTCAGGACTAATCACAACAATAACTAAGTCCTCATCTCTGTGATTTAGTGTCTACCCTGCCCCCAAAACCAATCTTCAGGAGGATAAGGGTTATGTCAGTTGGACTCTGTGCATCTTGGAAGCCTAAAAAAAATCTAAGTTCTACAAATACTGGGGAAGTTAAGACTTTCCTTCTCGGGCCTCCTGTGGTCTCTCTCAAGGATAACACCGAGTACACGCTTCAGGAATTTCCTTCCTGATAATACAAGCTAGGAACTCTGAAAACGCCATACTAAAAGGCAAAGTCCCAGGGCCGGCCAAATAGCTCAGCGGACTAACAGCGCCTGCTTAGGCAGATGCAGGAACCCAAGCTCTACCCCAGGTGTGCTGTGCCAGCCCCACCCCCGGGGTGTGCTGACACAGCAGCTGGGACTGGGCGTGGTGGCGCACACCTGTAATCCCAGCACTTGGGCTGAAAACAGGAGAATCCTACAAGTCTGATCTACGATCTATGTAGTGAGACCCCGTAGATCCTGTAGACCCTGTACTAAATACAAAAATAAAAAATAAAAAAGTGAAGTCCCACACTGGGCTATTTAGAGGATGCTTGTGTTAGCTTCTTTTCATCTTACACAACTGTATTTTAAAGGGGGAAAGCATGGAAGTAGAAGCTACCTTTCCTAGGGTCACATAGGTCCTCCTAGATGCCCCTGTCTGGCTACTTTTCTCACTGCTGAGACCATACACCTGCCACTCAAAGTTAAATGACAAAAGGTTCATTTTGACTCAGAATCTGTACAGGTTTCAGTCCACAGCTGGTGGCTCCGAGGCGGGGCAGCGCACAGAGGGGCAGCACAGGGGAGAAACGGTTCATGGCAAGCAGGCAGGCAGAAGACAAGAGGCAGCCCCGCAGGGAAGAGGCAGGGAAGCACCAGCAGCGCTTCTCTGTCACTCTCCACACATCCAGACCACAGACCTGAGGGCGGGTGGCACTCACACCCAGAGAGGGCCTGTCCATTTTCCACTCCCACAACCATGTCAGACAACCAAGGGGCTAATTTAGTAATCACAAACCCGAGATCTCATCACCACACACCTAATCCCAGCATCACACATTCTAGATCCAGCTTCCTCTGAAGAGCTCCACTTAGGACTGCATGCAGCTTTACAGGGACAACTAGACACAAACCATGACATCCCTCAAGGCACAAATCAAAGCAGTGTGCTACATGTCCACAATAATTAAAATCTAAGAAACATATGAAGATGAGAAGCAGCACCTACTCTGTGGGGGCAGTGCCAGAACACTCGCGTAGATCACACAATGTAAATGTGACCACCAACCTCCATCAGCCAGCTTCCCCTTAGTGGGTGTCAGCTACTCTGCACATTACTTGACCGAACTGCACTGGTCTCAGGAAGAACTTACACCTGGAACAGGAACAGTTCTGTACAGTTCCAAAACATCTAGGAAGGGCGTCCATTAGGGTCTCATGTTCTGTATCAAAAGCATTAAGACCCAAAGGGCCAATACTGAGTGAAAGACACACAACTGGCTCCAGATCAAGTTGCTCTAGCTTATAGACTCAGAGAAGGCAAGCAACAGGCACACAATAACAGTCAGCTAGTAGCTGAACTGTGGCCAAAAACTCATTGCCTATCAGGTCATTCATCCTTCTGACAAACTGAACTGTCACTCACAGAAGGTCCCCAAAACTCTCAGAATAAATGCCCCAAAACTCAGGCTTTCCTAAAGAATTCTACAATGTTTTAAAAATCCTAATGTACTATTTAGAGCAGAGCAAAACAGAAGTACTTTATTGTCCTTCTCTCTTTCAGCTGCCATGGATCTGAGTGGCACAACAAGCCTCTTGTCTCTGCATTCCCATGTAGCTCTGCCGAGAAACAGGAGCCCAGGAACACAGAGGCCCTGGGCCCAGGCCAGCGGGGACTGAGCTAACAGGCTAAAAAGCAGGTAGCTGTGACACTTCTTTATCAAACATTCCAGCACACCAAACAACCACAATTCAGCATGCGCAGCCACATTTCTGTACAAGAGACAATCAAGTAGAATCAGGCCTGAGCCACAAGCCCGTGATCCCATCATCACACACTTTATCTTTATCCATAAGAGAACCTGATTCTTAGTCTGTCAATTTCCTGTGGAACCCAAACACCTTACCCTTTACCAACATTATCCCAGCTAACAACCTGTAATAATTAATACCATTTACCTGTCATCACCAGGTCTGCCAGGTCAGTTGAAGTTGGCAATTCCATGTAGATGGTGATCAGAAGCTCTGACAGCAAGTCACTGCAATGGCCTCAGGCCACCCCTAGGGGCTTCACACCCAAACATGCTAACATCCTGCAATGGCAGCACTTAAAGAACTATTCTGACCAGAGGCTCCAAACCAATGGCTCTTCTGATGACAAAAGCCCCAACTTGGCCTAAACTCAACAAGATGAGGCCTACTTAATCCCCAGAGCAGATCCTCCCAGGGACTTAACAAGAGTGACTGCTAAAGATGGACTCCCACCAGCCCCTGCCATTAAGCCAGAGCTGCCATCCACCTCAGGTTTAGGTGGTGCAAGTGTTCCCTAAGGGTGCTGTGTCACAGAATGCTGTATTTAAAATTACAGTCATTCATCCTGTGTGTAAGTAAAAATCAGTAAGAATGTACACAAGAGCACCTGAAACATACGAAGGGCTAATCATTCTAAGGATATTATTTTAGGATGCTGCCCCATACATCTGCAGACTAAAGTATAGGGATGTGTGTAACTTTAGGGGCCTCCCCCAGCCTCATGACAGGACTGGAGAACAAGCCAATCAGACCTGGACTCAATATCAGAGCTGATAACCAGGGAAAGTGGCTCAAGGCTCTACTCACTCCCATCAGTCAGCTGGGGTTACAACCTCTTTTGGTATCAAGGATCATGTAAGTGAGAATTTACTCAGCATCATCGCTCTAGCATGGCACATGCACACAAGAAGCCATCAATGTATGCTGTCCCTCCCTAAGCAATACAGTATAACAACCCTTTACACAGCATTTAGTTTTTAGTAGGTATTTTAAGCAATCTACATATAACTTAGAATATAGAGGAGTATATGGGTAGGCTGTCTGCAATTTACTACACTTTATACAAGGGACTTGAGCATCCTTAAATTTTGGTATCTATAGGGGAAACCAATTTCCTATGGATATTGGAAAAAGCCATATGTCCAGGGATCATTCCATCACTATTGTACTAACAATTATTATACTGACAATAATAGCATCCACTAATTACGACACTATCATAGCACTTAAAATGAAAATGTTTGGGCACAAGGGTGGCTCATGACACAGTGCTTGCCTAGCATACATGAGGCTCTGGAGTTCAATCCTCAGCACCCTTCCCCCAAAATTTATGGTAGAAAAATTTATCTAGTATGATCAAACATTGTATAATTTTTTTTCAAAATAAAAGAACTATGTGCTAGGGTAGTTGTCCAAATAGTTTGTGAGTAAAGAGGAAAATCAGAAAAAAAATAATGATACAAGAATGCAGCTTTCTGTATCCATATTCTAACTATGAAAACTGAATTTACAACCATACAAGCAAACAAGACTTTGAATATATGATAAATTAAGGATTTTGACATAGGAAAGTACACCACATTGACATGGGACTAATCTAATCACAAGAGTCCTTAAAAATCAAAAAGCCTCTCCTTGATTTGGATACAGAAGGATGGTCAGAGAAAAAAGAATTGAGATGTGTTGTATACAATGTACCAACTTTCCCACGATGAATGTCATCATTATGTACTATAAATATATACTAGTAACAAACATGTACAAATTTTCTGAAAAGAAAACTGTATGGAATAAAAACAGTTGTATTAAAAAAAAAAAAAGATGAAAGGAGGCCAAGAGACAAACAATGCTAGCAACCTCAAGAAAGTGGAAAAAGCAAGTAAACAGGCTTTTTTCCTAAAGCCTGTGCCACCTGACTTTAATCCTGTGTTACCAATGTCGAGCTTCTGACCTACAGAAGCATAACAATAAACTTGAGTTGCTTTATACCAGTCATTTTGCAGTTCTTTTAGCCAACCCACATCATGTGGTAATTAACTATAGGAGCAACAGAAACTAATACTGAGGAGAAAGAGGGATAAGTTCCTTATACTTTTAAATCTTTCCAGATAGTCTGAATTTTTGCTATGTATCTGTGATGGTAAGCTCCACTGAGCTTTCAGTGATACAAAAAACCCCATGTGGCACGCATGCCATGGGTTCACTACCACTGTTACACATGCAGCTCTTATTTTAACTCTTATTTAGTCAAGACAGGAAGTAAAGAAGCTCTTGGCCCTTTCTTCCATGTGATAGCTCCCTGACTCCAAGAGCCTTATCTCACGTAAAGCTTGGCTCACGCTGCCTGAGGTGCCTGGAGCTCTTTCCTTCACAGCAGGCAGAAACCTACTTACCAAGGAAGGTCCAACTCAAGCATCCTCTCCTAGTCATAACATCCCCCTTGGCATTCTTCCCTGTGATGATTTTAAGCTAGCTTCCCATCGTCTGGTTCACCTGGTTGGACCCGGTTTCAAGCCTTGAAAACAGTGCTTGCGGTTCATTTCTCTGTGTAAATGCAATGCCTCATAATAAGCATAACAGAAGGTTAATGATTAGTGGACTAAGTTGACTACTAGACAGCATTAAACCAAAACCAATCTAATAATCCTTAAAAATAAGAAGTCTACTGGAGGAAGACTGGCTTTAAAAAAAAAAATTATGATTGATTGGGAGACAAGGGTGTTTTAGCACAGTTGTTATGACTGAGATTGAAAACAACCTGAAAATTCAACTTGGCTCTACCAAGGACTCAGCAGCAAAGGAACCAGAAGAAATGGAACAATATTTGACTAAGATGTTCACTATTCTTTTTTTCTTGTTTTTTTTTTTTGTTTGTTTGTTTGTTTGTTTTGTTTTGTTTTGTTTTGGTGCAACCTGGGATTGAGCTCAGGCCTTCTCCCTGGCCCCACAACGTTCACTATTAAAGGCTACTTCCACTTGGGCTACAGGCGGCAGCTTTTGTTTTTATTTCTTGTTGACTGATTAGCAAAGATCAAGAGTCCACACCTCCCATAATACAGTTATTCGTATTATCCACAGGACTTAGGAGGTCAAAGTAATGCAGAGGCTGCCACACAGTGTTGAAGTGAGGCATCCATGTAACTAATGACTTAAATCTTAGCTGACTACAGACAAAACACCCTGAATCCTGCAGTTCTGTTAGCCAATGCACATCATTTGTTGGTGGTCATGGTGGTAATGTCCTTATAAATTATGACTTACTGAGCAACAGCATGCGGGCAGCAACTCATTCCTTCTTGGTGTTCAGTTGTATAACTCTTCACAAATGTGTAATTACTAGCATAACGGATAGAGAACATATCACTCCCAAAAGTTCCCTGCATCCTTGGTAGACAACATTCTTGGGTAGTATGCTTTTTTTAACTTTTCATTTTGAAATAATTCTAAACTCAGAGAAGTTACAAAATCGGGCAGTTCTTGTGTATCCTTCAACCAGCTTCCTCCTTATCCTACATTATTACCAACAGGAACTTGGTGTTGTACAATACTGTTAACTAATCTACAGGCTTGTTCAGATTTCAACAGTTTTTACTTTTTATGCAATACTGTAAAAATTTATCATATACAGATTTAAATCAACCTGTGACTTAAATCTAGAGTGTTCCATTAAAGTACATCCCACATCAAAAGATGCTTTGGGTATCCTCTGCTGAAAGAACTTTTTAAACAAAGAGGATTTTCTTTTGCCCTTTTTCCTTAAAAAGAAACTATCTACTTTCTGATTACTATGTATAAGCCACTGCTGACAGATCAATTGGTTTTTCATGTTCTATTTATACCTTCTTTATTATAAACCAGGTCAAGTAGAGTGATTAAAACAAAACAAACAAACAAACAAAATAAACAGTGGCTCCTGCCTTTAAAAGAACTCGGAATGGGGGAAAGATTGATGCACAGAAAATTACCAACTGTGAGAAATATTATCCATGAATGAAAGTGAAAGGTACAGAGAAAGATTAAGCACAATCAGATTAAGACTAGCAGGTTCTTGGTGAGAGCCCCTCCTCGGACTAAATATCTGAGGCCCTCCACAGTTCAAGGTATTCAAACTTCTGAACCCCTGATTATTAAAATAACCAAATGTTCTCAAAGCAGAATTTCACAAAAGACTACTGGCTTCCTTAAGCCAAACTTGACACTAAAGATAAGCAGAATTGGCAATTACTCTTGTGATTTACCGTGAGGTCCCCCCAAATTCTTTCCAACCAGCAGCAAAAATGATGCAGATGCCACCATTAGGGACCTTTGAGTTACAGAAGTCTCTGTTTTAGACAGGTCACAGAGAGCCCATCAGAAAGAGAAACATCGGAACCTCTTACAGGCTTTTAGCTAATGTCTGCTATGACCTGCTTCTCTTGTGAAAGAGACCAAACTCACACCTAGTCTATCTTTCCAAACAGAATTGCTCCCTCTCCCACTTTACCTTGCACAAGTTCTGTGATACACGCTAAGTGCTATTTTGTCTCCATTTTTCTCTCCCACTCTATACTAATGGACTCAAAAGTCAGATTCATCTGTGCTTCTGACATTTGTACCCCAAGCTCCAAAGCACAATAGGGGAGTCAATAAATTGCTGTGAACATACAAGATTTGAATCCCAAGTTACAAGGCACAAAGTAGGGCTTTGAGGGAGTGGACCATGAATCAGATGGATTTAAACAGGAAAGATCGTAATCAGATGCATGGGTTAGGCAGTCCAGGTTAGGATGCACGCCACAAAGGAGTTAAGAACCACAGGAGACTGTATGGGTGCCTAAAAGAGTGAGTGAGGGACAGAAACAGGTGGTGAGAGGGAATAACAAAGAAGACATGCCCACACACGATAAAGTCGGGACAAGACCAGCTTGGCAAAAGCAGAGATACTGGTACTACTTAGAGGGAAAGAAGATGTCCTCTGCTGGGATGGGACGGGGCATGGGGGTGGGCCTCTCTGCCTCTGCGACTTCACTTCTGACAGCATCTGCCAAGAGCTGAGCTAGGGGAGACCAAGAGCACAAGCAGCAGCAAGCATTTGCAACAGCTGCTATGGGAGTGGCTTGGAAATTAATAGGAAGTGAGGGCAAGGGGGGGAAACTTGTAGAAAACAGCCAGTTGCTTTCCAGAGAGATCCTAATCTCTCCTATACACCATATGTGCAGCTTCCAAAATCCTCTGGGGGACCTGTGAGCATAAAGTGATGACCTGGACTTGCTGGCTGCGAGGCAGGCTCCTGTCCAGCAGTGACTCCTCAGCCAGCTCTGGGGAAGCTCTGGGCCACACAGGACCTGATGAGAAAGCCAGACACTGCTCTGGGTGTTGCACTGTGCAGCTGAGCTTCTGCATTTCGATACCATCTACATTTAGTAACTCATAAAACCCAAGAACTCCCAAACAGAAATGCAAATTGTTTTGTAATCTTGACATTAAACTATCAGTAAAATATTCCAGCCCATGTGTGCAACGCCACATGGCTTCTCAAGCAGGAACTACTCTTAACAACAGGCCAAAAAAAAAAAAAAAAAAACAGGCAATGGATACCTTGATGAATGTAGATGGAAATGGCCCCAGTGATATGGGTACACTTGGAAAGGGGAGGGAGGGCACCATAAGCAGCTGCACCTCCCACAACTGGAACTTCCAGCAAACCTCCAGGACAGCTGGCCCAGGGAGCTCCCCAGCAGTGATATGAAATATACCTAGACCCAGAATAGGGTGTTTACTAACTTCTATTTCAGGACAATAAAGGGTAGTAATGATACCATTCTAATGCTATTTGCTAAGAACACTGAGCCACTGAGCTCATCCAGTGCAGGGTGTTAAGAACCACAGGCTCTTGAGTCACACATGTTCTACAGTGACCGTTTCTCTGTCTCTGACATAGGTAAGGTTTCAATTGAGAAAGATTTTGTTTCTTGGTTCTACAGTGTACACAAAATAAAACAGAAATGTCAGTTGTCAGGACTCTGGAAGAGTCACCAAAGTGAGTAAAACTCTACTTTCAATGCCAGCCAACGAAGATCACTGACACTGGTGCAGTCCTGTGACCAGCCAAAGACTCCAGCGTTACTCCCAAGCAAGTATCCCTTTCCTGCAGAAATCCTCCAGTCTCCACCATTCTCTCTGCTTCTTCTCCAGTCCCATCCCAAAGCAAAGACATCCTTCACAGCCAATCACAATGGCATATGAGGTGTAACTGGCATACTATCTTCTTCCACCCAGAAGCAAAAGTCATAGCTCATAGTCATATGTATAGAAGGTGCTAAAATATCTCCCAAATCATCAGTCACCCAAAAGGTATTACAAAAATTGGTTTAAAGATAACTCGAAAATTACATTAAACACATATTCATCAATTAATAACATCGGTATTAAACTTTGTATTAAGCTTAAAGTCAAGCCACTTAAGCCCAGTTTTATTATATCTGTGTACCTTTTTTAAAGTATAAGGCACTTTACTACAAATATTCCTAAATCTTGTTACACATCAGAAAGGAACTGGGGTGTAGTCTTTTTTGTTTGTATATTTCTTTGTAGCACTGAGGACTGAACCCTTGGCCTTCACACAGAGCTACATTCCCAGCACCACCCTCTTTTTTTCTCCTTTTTTATTTTTCTTCTCTTTAAATATAAGGTCTCGCTAAGTCCCTAAATCATTCAGTCTGGGCTCAACCTTATAATCCTCCTGTCTCAGAATCCCTGAGTGCTAGATTATATATGCACCCTGCTTCAGTGATAAAATGCTGCCAGGGAACTGCAAACTTTGTTTACAAAATGATCTCAGAGGAAACATCACGCCTAGCATATTTTTCAAACCCATGACTAATAACTACATAGCAAGACTGAACCTCAAATCTCATTTCTACTTTCCTCCTACCCAAGAAAAGGAAGTAAGCATATTGTTAAGTTCAAAAGACCCAAACAAGTTATCAAGAAGCTCCTTATGAGCACCAAACAAAAGATATTTTATACAAACTTATCTACAAATGCTAAAAATGCAGTTCACTGCAATTATGCCTCTGCCTACATGTCATTGTGTTTTGCAGTAGGTATTTCTAAATGTTGCAGTCTTAGCAAAATACTCCATTTTCCTGAAAGCTAACATTTTGGTAATTGCCTACTGTTATGCCTCCCCTCAATTCATGTATCAGAAACAATTCCCAAATTCCTAAGTTCATAGTATTTATACATTGAAGCCTGTGGGAGGATTAGATGAGGTCATGATAGTGGGACTCACATGATGACTTTGAAGAGTTAAAGAGGAAGAAAGACCCAAGCTAGCACACTAGTTCTCTCTTGCCATATAATGCCCCCCACTGTGTTAGGACACAGTAAGGAGATATACTAAGTGACAGCGCCAGGGCTTCCAAGACCCTAGAACTATATGCTAAACTTTCTTTGTTACGAATTACCTGGATGGTGGAGTGGTGAGAATCGGCAAAATTCAGTCAGTCTGAGATCTGGAATGTAGACACTAGAAAGTTAACAAGTAGAGGAAAAAACAAGTAGATTGCTAGTAATTGGGAAGGAATTGACAGGAAAATTAAACTCTGCACACATTTCTCCTAGGTATCCGGGCTTGCATTTGGCAGGAGGGAAGCCTGGCTCTTTAGAAGCAAGATAAATGCTGGGGCATCCAGGAACACAGACTCCTGGAGGAGCCCTGGGTCACTGAGATGGCAAGAACAGTGTAGAGGATTTACTCTAAGATCACTCCCTATACCCAGCAGGCCACAGCCAGGTGAAGGTCCAAGGGCAAGTACCTGCCACATTCCAAGATTGCTTGGTTGGGCACCATTCTAGGAAGGAGGAGATTGTTGAAGGTGGGACTCAGAACAGCTGGGGGACAGCTTCATGTGAGGGTTCCCAATGCTATCCTCCCACACTGACTAGTAACAGCTGGTCACAGGAAACAGTTAAGGATCTACAGCAGGTTGGAAAGAGACTTCCTGAGAGGCTGAGCTCAGGCCAGAAGAGCCCTGCACCCATGGTGGGAGACTATGCACAGCTCGAGCTGCACTCAGTGGGACAGGGAGTGTGGAACTTCAGCCTTCAGGCTCCTGAAGGATCTGCATGCCCTCCTCATCTACCTACACAAGTAGAGACTCGGCTTGGTTTGAACACTGCTGCAGGATGAGGTAAAAAAGAGAATTTTCCTTTGTCCTTCTTCCTTGTTTCTTCTTTCTTTTTGCTCTTTTTTCTTTTATTTTTTCCTTTTAATTTTTCTAATATTTATTCTCCACATCATTTCTTTTTCTTTTTCCCTCCTCTTTTTATCTTCTATATCTTGGGGGTTTTTTATCTTTATCTAATTCTATAAATACCCTTCTAGTTATTTTTGATATTTTATTTTGTGGCCAGTTCAGCCCACTCTGAGGGCAGGATTGGCATGGCATGTGGTGCCAGGGATCAAACCAAGGTCCCTGTGCTTGCCTAAGCAGCCACTGAGTCTGCCGAGCTATCTGGCCAGCCCCCACTATAAATATCCTTCTACCCCTTAATAAGATCCTTTGTTGCACTTTTTGCTCTTCCTTATCTCTCATTGTTTAATTTTTCAAATGTTTCCTTTTGCAGTCTCCCGTTCCCATTCCTGTATATCCTTAATAGTATAACCATTAAGGTATATTAGTCTTTAGATAGCTAACAGTATGTTATTACTGTTGAATTTTTCTATCATTAGCAGAGGTACAGATGTTACATTTAGTTTATGCTATATGTCAATGTCTGGGTTATCTTAGATTTCTTGTTCTATCACTAAAAGTGGTACACTATTGAATCTTATATCTTAGGTGATACTAATGCTGCTCTGCTTGATACTGCCAGAGTCCCATAACTGTTATGTTGTTACGTGTTATTGATGGATTTTCTCCATATGCCAACATCGTAATTACCCTTGTGACAATAATACTGTAGTCCATTCCCAGATAATGGGTACTCAGCCAACTGCCCTGCAACCTACCCTCCCAGATGAACTGAGGTTGTCAGATCTTAGAACTACAGTTAGCCATGCAGAGAATGCAACACTGAAAAACAGACCAATTGCAGATCTCTATAACAACAATGAAGTTCTTTCACTATAAATCCCACAAACCTAGCCAAAAAACAAAAATTAACAAATATACCAGAAACAATATAAATATGAGAAGACAAGGCAACAAACTGTCTTGCAAACCTCCCATCTCCCAAAGCTGATCATGGGAAGAATCAAAAAAAGGCAAAAAGCAAAAGTTAAACAAATACACAAATCATACACAGGTAATGTACCACAAAAAGGAGAAAAAATCACATAATCAATTAATGCAGAAAAAAACATTTGACAAAATCCATCACCCATTCATGATGAAAAAAAACCTGAAGAAAATAGATATAGAAGACATCGCAACTTGATAAAAGTCATTTGTGACAAACAAATAGGCAACATCGTATTAGAGAGAAGCTGAAAGCTCTTCCTCTAATATCAAGAACCAGACAAGGATGTACATTCTCACCACTTTTGCTCAATATAGTTTCTGAAACCTTATCTAGTGTAACCAGACAAGATAAAGAAACAGAAGAGATATGTACAGAAGGGGAAGAAGTCCAATTATATTTGTAGATGATGTGAACTTCTACATGGAAGAATCAAGAAGTCCCACCAAAATATTCCTAGAATTGATAGGCAATTTCAGTAGCATAGCAGGATACAAATTCAATACAAAAATTAACAAGTATTCCTATATACCAATAAACTCACTGTGACAGAAATTCAGGAAAACAGTACCTTTCACAATAGCATCAAGAAAAATTAAATAAGAATTAACCTAACCAAGAAACTGAAAGACTTCTACAACAAAAACTACAGTACTCTGAAAAAGAAACATCAGAAAAAAACAAAAGATGATGCCTCAGCTACTCTTTTCTCTTGGCTGGAACAAAACACCCAACACCCAGAATTAAAGAAGGAAAGGTTTATTTAACTCAGTTTGTGGAGGTTTCAGTCCATACTCAGCTGGCTCCAAGGCAGAGCAGCAGGTGGCACAGGGCAGCAGTTCATGGCGGCAGAAAACAGCAAAACAGCGAGAGCAAGAGAGAGGAGCAGCAGTGGCAGTGGCAAGCCTCTCTCCTTTCCTTATACTGCCTACACGCTACCTGCTCCAGGGTGAGTGCAGCACTCACACAGATAATCCCAGCCTTGGATCAAGAATTAATCACAAACTCTAGAACTACACAATGACTACATAAGCTTTTGAGGGACAAATGCACACAAACTATAACAGATGACCTGTGTTCCGGGATAGGCTGAACCAATACAGTCAGGATGACTATACTTCCAAAACTAATACAAAGACTTAATGCAATCCCAATCAAATTGGCACCATGTCTCCAGAAATAGAGAAAACAATCATCACATTTCTATGAAAACAGAAGAGACCTAGAACAGCAAAAGGAGATCTGAGCAGTAAGAACAAAGCAGGAAGCATTATAATCCCAGACTTCAAGTTATGCTACAAAGCTACAGTGATAAAAACACAAGTATGGGCCCCAAACAACAACAAAAACAAAGATAACAGACATGTGAATCAACAGAACAGAACAAAAGATGCTGAAATAATATCAGGCACATCGAGCTGCAAGGGTGGCAAAATTCATGCTGGAGGAAAAATAGCTTCCTTAATAAAAGATTGGGAAAACTGGCTGTCCACATACAGAAGTTTGAACTTCCACCTGTATCTCTCACCATGCACTAAACTAAAATAAAATGGTTATAAGACCTAAATATTAAAAGAGAAACCATTATCATGCCTGAAAATAAAAATAGGTAAAATTCCTGAACATTTGGGCCTTTCTGAATAGACCTACAATTGTACAAGATGCAATTATAAGAATCAACAAATAGGATCGTATCAAATCAAAAAGCTATCTTCTGTACAACAAAGCATACAATCAACAGAGTGAATGGGAATTTTTGCCAGCTACCCCGTGAATAGTGGACTAACATCTAAAATATATAAAGAACTCAAAAGATTTAAACCAACCAAAAGATTTAAACCAGCCAAGAACCAATTTTAAAATTTGGCTACTGAAATTAGCATATACCCCTTCAAAAAAAAAGTACCAATAGCCAATAAATGAAAATAATATGCTCCACATAACTAGGCATCAAAACATGCAGATTAAAAAGACACTGAAATTCTATTTTACTCCAGCAAAAAAGGCCATAATCAAGGAATCAATAAAGCTGAGCATGGTGATACCTGCCTATAATTTCAGCACTCAGGAGCCTGAGGCATAAGGAGCTCCACAAGTTCAAGGCCAGCCTGGCTACACAGTGAGGTCAAAGCTAAAGTGAGACTACACTACAAAGTACACTACAAAGTGAAACCCTGTCTCAAAAAACAAAACAAAAATCAAATAATAACACATGCTGGCAAGGATGCTAAGAAAAAGGAACTCTTTTACACTGCTAGTAGGAATGTAAACTACTACAACCACTATGGAAATCAGCATGGAGATTCCTCAAAACTAAAAATAAAAATTGCATTTGATCTGGCTATTCTCCTTCTAGGTATCTTCCTAAAAGAGCTAAAGGCATCATATCACAGCAATACATGTACACCCATGTCGATAGCTGCAGAATTCAGAACAGCTAAATCTTAGAAGTAGCCCATATGCTCGTCAATAGCTGACTGGATAAAGAAAAATATGGCATTTATACACAATGGGATACTACTCTGCCATAAGACGGATAAGCTTGAATTATTTATGGAAAAATAGATGTAACTCAAGACAAAAATATTAAATGAAATAAGCCAGACATTCGAGCTTAAATATTATATGAATAATCGAAATACAAATAAAGAACAAAATTAAAGAAGATAATGTGAGGGAGGTTCCCTACAGGAATCTTTGGTTTATTAATCACAACATGGGACTTTGTCTTTTGTGCTGCTTATAGTATTTGACAGTTTTTAAAAGTATATAGGCATTATACTTGACTAGCCAGTGTTGTCTCTCTTCATGATATCACTTTGAATTTCTATGAAGTAAATAAACTTTTCAAAGTGAAAAATTCTTCTCTAGTCCAGTGTTTTGCTGTTACAACAAAATAGACTAAGACATCTACCTGACATGTACTTCAAACTCTGATAGAATACATTTGAACTTGCTACATGTCCCCTAATATCTATTCTTCCTTCACCACAAGTTCTTTAGTTTTTAAATTGATATTCAGAGTAAAGATTTCAGTTTCTAAACACTTTTGCAGCTCAACATCAGGCTCTGTGGCTATATTCTAACTTAGTGGTTCTGACAGTGTGGTCTGTGGAACGCTGGAGCTCCAAAATCATTTGTACGTAGTTCATAAGGCCAAAACCATTAAGATACTACTTGTCTTTTTATTCTCATGAGGATACTAGAAAGTTTCAGGGGCAATATGTCCCACATGACCACAATAAAGCAGATAGGAACACCCACTTACTCAGCCACACACAAATACCATTTATAAAATGCAGTGCAGTGGCCATCTTCTCACTGATTAATACAAGTGAGTTCAGGGCTGGTGAGATGGCTCAGTGGTCTAAAGCACCTACTTAGAACAAGCTTAGCAAAACACAGGGACCATGGTTCAATCCCCCAGCACCACATGCCAGCCAGCCCCGCCCCCTGGTGGGCTGAGCTGGACACACACACACACACACACACATAAAATAAAATAAAATAAAATAAAAAATTTTTTTAAAAAATACAAGAGTTCTTTCTCAGATGTCTTTTCAAATACACTTAGATAGTTGAAAATACACTCACTAGTAAAGATCCTTAACCATATCTATGATTTCTTTTGTGATATGAGGTCACATAGTGACAGGTTCTAGTAATGAGAACACAGTCATCTTTGGCACCACTATTCTGCTATCATGATATGCTGGATATAATCCGCATAAGACAAGATCTTTGGTATCCTCAATAATTTTCAGAATTTACACTTGATCTTAGCCAAAAGGCTAAGAAGCGATAATTTTCAGAATTTAAAGTGGTCCTAAAACCTAAACATTTGAGAAGCACTACTCTAACATATGAATGGATCAAAGTAGGCATAGGTGGGGAAAATACAACTCAGAAAAGCTAAATGATTCACCATACTCACACAGACTGAGCAGACATTCAACTGGACCGCAGGCAGTCTCTACCAGAGTACCTAGCAGCATATTCCTCTGTATCATGCCGCCAACCCCTAACACACTGACTGTAACAAAGGCAAAAATGATTCTGTGGGCATTCTGGTAGGTATCCAATAAAGCTTCTTCAACAACAGGCATCCAGAGGTAAATCTTTTGAGCAAGAGGAGAGTGTTTAAAATGATCCTAATTTGTCAAACCCTTATTTAGAAATACACCAATTTCTATCTCATGAGAGAGGACAGTGTTACAAATGGCAAATGTCCAGAGGGAAGGCCACAGAGAGATGAGTGATTGGTCTCACTGCAGAAGAACAGGATTACAACTAATGCTCTGAGACACAGGGAAGCATCACCCCTGGCTGGATGAAGGGCCTGGTGAGCAAAGTTTACAGCCATTCTCCTTGACAAGCCCCAGCATTAAACATCCCACCTGCACAAAAACATGCAGAACTATATTCCCAAGTACTCTTTCTAACTGCATTGTTTTAATATGAACAGAGTCACAACTCCACAGCAGGAAATAAACTGCACTCAGGTGACTTTTGTTAATACCAGACTAGTGATCCAAATCATGACCTTCAACAGGACACAGCTGCAGTAAACGCAGAGCCCTGGGAGGCCATGGGCCAGCTCCTGTTGCGCTCAGTGCACTGACTAGTCCAGGCCTGCAAAACCAGCGCAGTGGCACTGCGGTTCCTGCCCACATCCACAGTGAGCACCGGGGATGGCAGCCGGGCCCAGAAGGCCAGCCAGAGCATCTCCTTGTCTGCACACTGCTTTTCCAGCTCCCAGGGCTTCAGCTCCCCCAACTACATGGAAAGAAGACATAGTACTACCTAAGCTGACAGTCACGAAAGCCCAAGATTATGAGATAGAGGGAATCTCTCTCTGTCTCTATACATCAGTGTCTAAAATGATCTTACATCCAGGCCAGTCTGAACTGCACAGTGGGACCCTGTCTCAAAAAGACCAAAAAAAAAAAAAAAACCTTTTCAAATCCTTATTTAGAAATATATTAATTTTTATTGGTATATATTATATATGGAACTGTCTTTAGGATTTGCTAGCCAAAGGAGGAAAAGCCACAGAACTTTCTGGTATTTGTATTTTCCCCATAAAAGCAAGAGCCAGTGCCAGCCAATCTTCCGAGCTCTAGCTACAGAACTCAGAAGTTCCCAGCAATGTCTGCAGAGCCACCTTCACATTATACTAGTATTATCAATTACATACCTGTAACCTAAAAAGTATAGACTGTAGAGACATAGTATGTACCAGTTTCATTGTGAAACACACACACACACTTGTCATAAATGTGCAGCCTTTATTTTTTTCTTTTTTCTTTTTTTTTCTACAGTTTTATTGATAAACAGATAGCAATGAGACAGTTTCAAATCAAATCGGAAGTACAGTTTCAACAAATAATACACTGCATATATTCTTCTTAGTGGTTAA
>NW_004524581.1:269680-279464 GCF_000260255.1 Octodon degus | reverse complement strand
TTTTTTTTTTTTTTCTGCCTCAGGCTGCCTTAAGGGCAGGTCTGGTAAGGCAGGTGGAGGTGGGGATTGAACCATGGTATCCTGTGTCTGGCTGTATTTGCATGAGCAGGTGCTTACACAACTGTGCTAAACTGCAGGCCCCCAAAGTTGAGAATTTTTTTTTTGACAGAAGATAGATTGGGAGGCATAGTAAGATGCTGCTCAATAAGTACTTTGTTCTAATAAATTATTCCAACAGTAGTTATTCCAGTTTTCAAGACAGTAAATATTCAATAAGATTAATTAGAAAAAGAACCTGGACAAGGCAGGGACACAATGTGGTGAGCCTAAAGAGCTCACTAGTTCAGTACTTTCTTATCCTTAAGTAAAATAAAGAAATTTACCATTTTAAGTGTAAAGGGCTTGTGAAAATTGATATACGGTCTGTGCAGAAAACATTTATTTTGTATACAGATGAATGTCCATTTTGTATCTGTGTATTCAAAGTGGTTGGGATAGATATATAGTTACATTCTGTTAATGAATAGAATGATTTGTTCTAATGGTGTTTGTAAATAGGATCACAAGTCCGCATCTTGTGCAGCAATTAACCACTAAGAAGAATATATGCAGTGTATTATTTGTTGAAAAAAAAATTGCAAACCCCCCCCCCAAAAAAAAGAATTATACAATGTGTTAATTATTGAAACTGTCCTACCAATTTGGTTTGAAACTGTCTCATTGCTATTTGTTTCTCAATAAATTTATGGAAAAAAAAAAAGAAGAAGTAAAGCCATGTTGTTATGTTGAGCTGTAGGGGACTCAGGTCAACAATTTCTGACACTGCCAGTCAAGTGGAAGACCCAATACTATTTATGGGCTACTGGACTCTTTTAGAATATTTTGCTGAGTTTACACACCTATAATATTCAATAACGGAACTTAGAAAAAAGGGGGTATAAAGATGAATGTTCATTTTTTATCTGTGTATTCGAAGTGGTTAGGATATATAGTTACATTCTCTTAGTGAATAGAATGATTTGTTCTAATGGTGTTTGTAAATAGGATCTCAAGTCCGCATCTTGTATAGCAATTAACCACTAAGAAGAATATATTCAGTGTGTTAGTTTTTGAAACTGTACTACCGATTTGATTTGAAACTGTCTCATTGCTATCTGTTTATCAATAAAAATTTGAAAAAAAAAAAAAAGAAAACATTTATTTTAATTACTTGGCTTTCTCCCAACTCAGGAAATATAATGGGCTGGATATCGGCATATCTTTGAATTATAATTAGATTCTAGAGAGGGGGAGGTACAGGTAGACAGACAAAAAGACACACAGAGACAGAGACAGGTTTTTAAAGATAGTCTCAATTCTTCTGCCTCAGTATGTATTTATTTATGTATGTATTTTATTTGATACAGGATTTCGCTACACACCTTGGACTTGTACTGATCCTCTTGTCTCAGCCTCCCTAGCACTTGGATTATAGGTGTGCGCCACCATGCTGGGTTTGGGGGCCAGCACAGTGTGCATGGGGTTCTGGGGCTGGCATGGCATACAGTACCTCAACAGAACTCAAGTCTTTGCGCTTGCCAGGCAGGCGCTTAGACTGCTGAGCTATCTCCCCAGTCCCTGTCTCTGCTTCCTGAATACTGGGATTATACCATGCCCATTTGAGGTAATTTTTTTTTTTCCATATAAGTAAAAACTGTTTATATACACCAGGATTACTTAACAGAAACATGATTAGTGGTGGGGGATTGGTACACCCAGCTCCTTCTTCACATCAAGCCCCTTAGAAAACAGCATTAATCCTACTACTGTGTCTCTACAGGGCTTAGGCAGGGCAGGTTCCCAGGATTTTTCTCTTTTTTGGATTTTATTTTACAGAAAAAAAAAATGAAAACAAAATTTCAAAACAAGATAATATGTCAGTAACAATGGTTAATACATCAAGTATTATTATTTTTAAATTACTCAGAGTATAATATACACATTTAATTGTCCAAACTATATTAGTATAAACCTTTCTTTTCAATGAACTAAGAGAAATCAGTAGTATAACAATCTTAATTATCTTACACATACATTTATATATACATATTTTTTTTTCTTTTCCCTTCCTTCTTTTCTCCTTTCCCTCATCCCAGTTTCTCAGGTTCTTTTCTACAAGAAAGGAACTAGACATGGCATGCTACAGCCAAGTCACAGCAGCAAATTTATTAAGGTGCTACCACGCTGGGAGTGAGCAGCCTCAGGCTGAGGCCACAGAGCAGAGAAGGCAGACCTATTGCAGGGCTGCAGCTGCCTGCTGTCATCACTGAAAGCCCTAAAAGGTAGTCCTCACCGGCAAAGGGTGAAGGGCCCAAGAGTCCCGCCTGCTTAAGGGGGACTCTTCTGGGGATCTCCCACAGCATCACTGGCAGCTCCTGAGACACCACTTAGCTCTGCCAGCCTTGTTCTAGGTGAAGCTCTTTCTCTCATATTAGATTGGCATCTGAGCAGCATAGTCCTAGACTGCTCAAGTGCTTAGAAAAGGCTACTGGGTAACCAGATTCTTATATTAAAAGCCTTAATCAAAAGTAATTTCAAATTAAAGGAAGAGGACTGGCCCCAAATGACACTCCTGGGAAATTCCTGGAATCTTTCCCAAGACGCTTTTGTGACTAAAGTTTGTGCTGTTTCCTGTGCCCTTGGTTTTACTCCTACCACCCTGGCCCTCTTCCAAGGCAGCTTGCCTCTTCCACTCCTCCTGCTTTCCCCAAACTACACCAACTTTCCTTGGCTGACTAGGCACCTCTGTAAATTCCCTCTATCCCACCAGGGCCTCACAGGAAATCTCAGAACAAAGCCAGTGCAATTACAAGGAACTTCAGATCCATGAATTCTTCAAGTGGGAAAACCTCACACATTGACTTACCTGCAATCTTTTATACACCATATACTGTGCTCCAACTTTATGGTTCTTGAAATTCAGAAAGTTCACAACTTCCCCAGGTACTGAAGCTCTGTCTAGAACACAAAAGGCAACAAATAAACCTCAGAAAATGAAGCCCTCCCATCTAATTAGTCAAATAAGAACTCTACCTTTAAGAGGACAAAGGGTCAGCCAAATTAAGGAAAATTTCTAGGATTTCATCTTTAATCAAAACTATTCACAGTCAGTTCATGTCTGTATAAGAAATCAGTACCTTTTACAAAGAACTTTCACATACATTTTCTCGTTGGAGCCTTACCATCTTGAGTATAGACAAGCACTAATTTAAAATGCAGCAGTTCAAGTTCCCAAAGGTTCGGGAACCTTCCCTGACTACTTAGCCAGCAAGTGTCAAAGTTGAAATCAGAGCCCAGCTTTACAACCTCTTAATCCAAACTCTTGCACAACACAAAACAATCTGATGGATTCAACTCGAACAGCAATATTGTTTCTTCTTGTACTAGACACGCTTTCTTAGTCATGAGATATTAAGGGGGGCATTGCCTAAGTGGTAGAAACACTGCTGTAAGATTTGTTTGCCAGATAACCCAGGCAGAAAATCCAAAGGAAGGCCAAGTAACATTTGTCTCTCTCCCATACCTTTCCCTTCCTCTTTAACTCAGTTTCCACTATTGAGATTTTCTATTTGTGTGTTTCTCCTTTGATTTGGAAATAACTTCAAGCTTACACAAAAGTTACAAAATAATACAGCAAACAGTCACACACTCTATCTAGATTCATCTGCTATTAATATTTAATCCATTTACTTAATCAGTAACTTGCTCTCTCCACACACTCAGCAGACCCTTGCTCCCTGAGCCATATGGAGATAACTTCTGTCCATTACAGTCCTTCACAGCTACATACTTTAGGACTTATTTCCTAAGACTACAAATAAAGACACTTTTTTAAATTAAAGATGACAATTTATTTGAAGATTGTGAAGAAGGAAGAGACAGGTGACAGCTACCCTGGACATGTAGAGAGAAAATGAAATTGAATTGCTCCAAGAATAAGGACACTCCTGCATAACCACAATGTAGTTATCAATATTAGTACATTTAACATTGGTTAGTATTTTAATCTACTATCATATTGAATTACCCTAATAATAATCTTTATAATGCTTCTTTTTCCTCTAATTAAGCAACCAATCTAGGATCAGATATTGCATCTAGCTGCCATTCATCTTTAGTTTCCTTTAACCTGAATATACAGCACTCCTGTGTCATGTATAACATTGACATTTTAGAAGTAGCCTCTCCTCCTTTATATTAACAAAACACTTCCATTGTGCATTACCTGTCACTTCCCTAAGTAATTCCTGATGTTTACAGTTCAGGTTATGAATCCTCAGCCAGTGAACTACAGGAGTGATGTAGTTCTCTGAGTATCACATGTAAAAGCATCCAAAATCTATTTTGATACGAGCCAAAGTACTATCCAATTTACTCAATAAAAACTTTCTATATTTTCCCTTGCCACAAGTAATCTGTAGGGAGATTTGTCCCATGTCAAGATTTTCCCCTAGAAAGAGCATCCATTATTATTTGTCTGTCTTATATATTCATATATAAATTTTCTATTATGATGCACGCAACATGCTGACATCCACAGTTCCTCCATTACTATTCATTATTTGCTATTCTACATTATTTGTCCATCTGTTTATGATCAGTACAAATATATAAGACTGGACTTTCTCAATGATTTATAATTTATCCCTGTACTTAATTATTTTGTTACTCAAACTCTTAGACTTAGCCAGCTTCAAGTTGGCATCTATAACTTCAAGGCACAGTCTCTATTTTTAAGTCTTTTGAAAAAGATTTATTTTTATTTTCTTACTGACATTAAAAATAATGTTCTGTACTTCCATCTTGTCTCTTCACCTGAGATACAATCACTTTTCCAAAAGTCATAGTTTCTTTCAGTGAGAAATAGTGAAAAGACTAAGATGTAGTATAACACTATTAGCGACTTAATCGCTATTTTTGTTGATTTATTTTTATTTTGAATGTGGGTCAGGTTTCTACTTTTTTGCTGGTTCTTGTATCTAAGGTAGATAATTAGCAGATACTTGGTTTGGCTCTGGTAGCAGCTGAATTACTGTTGAACCCTTGTGACCATGCCAGGCTTGGGTATGTACTTGATCAAAACACGTCAGTTTTGGGTGTGTCCTCAGCACAAGCTGATAGTCTTACCCTAAGGTAAGATCCTTACTTATCATCAGATGTGGCCCTTCCCACTGCCTCAACAGAAGGGCTAAGGTTACCCTCTCTAGTCACAAACAGTGCTCACATGGCCTCTGCTCTTAGCCTCATGGCAGCTCTGCTGGGCACTGCCTGGTGTGAGTCTCGCCCCTCAGAAACTCCCCTTTCTCCACTGGCTAACTGCACAAATTCCAGCCCCATCATCACTCCTGAACTCTAAGATTTGCCTCCTCAGTGCTGAGACCTTGAGCTCTACTAAGACTCACCACCATATCTAACTGGAGTCACCAGTGGAATATAATCAGGAAAAAAATGTCAAAAAGAAAGCTCAACCCCAGACACAAGGTTAAACAAAAGAAAACTGACAAGAATCATACTTTCATCACATGTTCTCAGAAAAGAGGTTTTGCAACAACGTGAAAATGTAGAGCAGTCTTCCCCTGCACAGGCTTTGAGATCTGCACCCACAACACAGACACATGGACACAGTGTTCAAATAGTGGGCAGCCCCTTGATACCTTTTTCTGGTGGGAAAATCTCAGAACTGAACCTGAGTCCTTTGCACTGAGATACATCCCTGGCCCCAGCCTTATTCACCTATTTACTTATTTACTTAGTTATATATTAGCAAAAGGGTCTTTAACTCACTCAATTGCCTTACCTGACTTCAAACTTTTTTTTGGGGGGGGTTGGGGGCAGGAGTAGAACTGGGTATGGAATTCAGGCCCTTGAGCTTGCCAAGGCAAGCACTTATTCTGCTGAGTAACCTTCCCAGCCCCCCTGACCTCAAACTTGTGATCAAGCTGCCTCAGCTTCCCAGAGTGCTGGGATCACAGGTATGTGCCACCAAACCTGGCTCTCCTGCTACTTCTTGAGCAGATTCTTCTGGGCATCAGATATCCACACTGTACCCCATCTAGTTCACATACTCCAAAGGATTCATGCACCACAGGCCATATTTTTCTTAGGTTTTACTTTAAGTGCCCTAGAATTTAAAAGTACACATCTGATGGAAGTGCTGGCCTGTCCTTTGGCCCACCCTGTACTTTCGTCCCTTGTCCTGGCATTCCACATCCTATAGGGACTCTTAAAACAGTCTCCTCAAAGGCGTTGGTGTCTTGCGTGGCCTCTGGAATTCTGTTTCCCAAGTCAGCACATGTCTGCCACCACAGCACAAATTTTCCTGCAGTTCTCTGTGCCAGGAGCTCTGTGCCCTCAAATAAGACTAAGGGCTGGCCAGACAGATGAACAAACTACAGGGCCTGCTTAGGCAGAGTTCAGTGTCTGGGGTTTGATCCCTGGCCTGCCATGCTGGGGCCTGCCCCCAGAATGCCCTGAGACTGGACATGGTGGTGCACACCTGTAATCCCAGCACTTGGGAGACTAAAAGCAGGAAAATCACTACTAGTCTGATCTACATAGTGAGACCCTGTAGACACTGTACTAAATAAAATAAAGTAAGACTTCTAGGCTATGCTCCTTAACCTCTCCTTTTCCATTTTCTTTCCCCACATTTCATGCTCCACCACCTGTGCAAACCCACAGGCATTGTGTGACTACACCCTTGCTCATACAAGGCCCTTGTTACCTCTTCTTATCTTGACTGATTCACTGGAACTGGACAACCCCTCAACAGTTTTCCCTGATCGCAGCCTGAAGCTGCCAGTGCCTCACCTTACCATGTATATTACACCGGTTCTCACCTTTATACTAACCACTGCTGAGCACTTTTAACACATCTGGCACGGGCCATAATCCATATGCCTTGCTGCTGGGTGACTCTGAACCACTAGAGGCACATGCACAACTTCCCCATATGTACTGTACTTTTTCAGTCTTAATAATGATTAATTATCCCTGCTTTACAAATGAGAAATTGAGAGAGAAAATGGAACTTGCCCTTGTTATCCAGCTTGTAACTACCAGAGCTGGGATTCAACTCCGGGCTACCTGGAGTCTCAGTCTGAGTCTTAGACTCACAGCCACTTCAGGAACCACCTCTCCCCAGACATCCACCAAAAACTAGTGTGAGGCCAGACTCAGGAGAAGGCAGCCCAGCAGGACGTCCTTCACGAGGATGCTCGCTGGGGAGCTATGCTATCATGACACATAACAGGAGTGTAGCACTCTGTGATGATCCAGACTAAAAATCATCCAAAAGACACTTGCATTTGTCACTTTGGGAAGCCATCTTCTCAGTGATTTCACACATGCTGAAAGTGAAGAGGGGGGCTAAGAACATGCGCTCGGGAGCTGGGCAGTTTCTCCTCCTGTGATAAGTCTGCGGCCTTGAGGGAACTCTTCACCTCTCTCTGTGATCAGTGCCTTCACAGTTAGAATTACATGACATAACATATGAGAACAGCTGAGTTTCCTGGCAATCCGTGTTACACAAAATAAAAATAATAAATAATTGTTACTATTTTGCTCTAAGATTCATGCTAAGCCATATGGGAAAACAGCAAATAGACAGTATTTGTCTGGGAACCAAGAAAGATGGAATATATAGGATTTGAAATAAAATGTACATTCAGTGAAATATCATTACATAATATACAATTACAACTCAAGAAAAAGTATGAGTCTGTGTTTTGAGATGGTACAGAATAAGAAAATCATTTTTGGTGTGTTTTGGCTTTGTTTTTGGTTTTTGAGACAGGGTCCCACTGTACAGTTCAGACCACCTTTGAACTCACTATGTAGCCCAGGATGGCCTGAAACATGTGGCAATCCTCCTGCCTCAGCCTCCCAAGTGCTGGGATTACATTATATACCATTACACTCAGTTAAAATTCCTTCTCTTAAAAGAGGACAGTTTTAGGCTGGGGAGATGGCTCAATGGAATAAGCGCTTCCCTGGCAAGTGCAAGGGCCTGAGTTCAATCCCCGGTTCTGCCAAAAAAAAGAGGACAGTTTTACCTAGTGAGGGCATGTTCTATGCTTAGTCCTATAACAGGTACTTTATAGGTGTTATTCCATTTTCACAACCATTTGGGCTCATTACTTCACATGCAGATTCAGAGTTAAGTCCAGACATGAGTGATGGCTCCAGAAAACACCAGCAATAAGCAGCACAGACTGTTACTTTTTCCGACTCACCAGTGAAGCTGTCAGGAATGGTGGCACAGAGGCAAACCCAGGGGTTCCATAAGGCACTTCCTGGCACCACCCAGATTCCACCGAGCAACAACTGGCACGTGGTACCCATCAACTCAGCTCTATGATGTGCGCTGCGCTCTGAAGCCCTCATCAGACGCATCATTTGTCCATGTGACATACTACTACAAATCTCATCCTACCATCCGGTTTAGTCACAAACCACAGAGAATTTTCAGCAAAGGTGACCAAACCTCTTGTTACTCACACTTTTCTATGTATCACTCTGTCCACAATAAAAAAGGCAGCAGCAGAGAAAGTTCACTGTAAATTCTACAATTTGAGTCTGCTGCTAATACTTGAAGGATGTAAGGGTCATCCTAGAGGACATGGTCTGTTTTGTTTTCCACTGTGCTCTTAACACAAAACACAGGCAGGAATACTGCAGCCTTCAGTGTGAGTAGAGGGTCACATAGAGCCACAGTACCAACAGGCAGAGGAGAAAGGATGCGGGGGACACCCAAGTGTTACTTACCCCAGTCAGGAAGGCTCCACTGAACTACCCTTTTGAGCTTAACAGAGAAACGTGATCAAAGGAGGCTAACTTTCACAAGTTATTTTATATAACTGAGTTTCTAAGTTTTTATTTAAGCTATTTATTTGCTTTATGTATCAAAATAAGCACATATTATACTTGGCACAATAAGTCTCCCAATTCTCTGACTGTTCAAGATATTTTCCAATTCTTAGAAATACTTAAAGGCCTAAAAATGTTTTCTAATCCACTATTTCAAAAATATGAATCATATATGTGAAAAACGTTGCTAGCACTGTGCTTGTACGGTAGGTGCAAAGAACAAGGCTGTGCCAAATACAGTTTAGTGGAGGCAGACCACAAACAAATAATTACAGCAGCACGCAATTAGTGCTTTCAGCAAAGCAGAACCCAGTGGAGGAGGGTGCAGAGGAGGAAATGACTAATCCTGCCTATACCGCCGCTCAGGAGAAAGGCACTTTCTTTCCCCAATGTCCTATGCAACTTCCTGATCCAATCTGCATTATTTTCTTTAATTGTTGAAGCATTACAGTCCATTTCTCTACTAAATACTGTGATCTTCAGCCATCACCCCAAAATGCATGCTGCTTTAATGTACACTAGCTACATAAGAAGTTTCCACATTAATGATCAGCCACATTGTAATACTTTTGAGTTTTACCCAAGAATTACAACTTCTTTGGCTTAGTTTTCTCCAAAATCTCTGGCCCTTTTACAATTAAAACTGATGTCACTATCTAAAAATCTTAAAGACACAGCTAAATCAATGATTCTTCTAAAGTTATGACATCATCACTTAGGTGTTCGTGTTTTAAATTTTAATAATCTTCATCTTCAAATGTTTACGACAGGAGACGACCCAGGCCGCGAGGTCCTGAACAGACCCAGAGCGCAGGCACCGCGAGTGAGTGAGACGACCCAGGCCGCGGGATCCTGAACAGACCCAGAGCGCAGGCCC
>NW_004524581.1:230958-267699 GCF_000260255.1 Octodon degus | reverse complement strand
AGTAAAGATCACATGTAACACTTAGAGCAATTTAAAATAATCAAGCCATAAATGAAAGAAACTAATTTTCCACTTAAAGTTATTTCTAGGTCAGATGTAGCCGAGCATGGCTGCAACCTCAGCACTCTGGAGGGCTGAAGTAGGAGGGCCACAAGTAAGTCCGGCCTGTGCAGCCTCATGACTTAGCAAGACACTGTCTCAAAATTTAAAAAACTAAAGAAGGGCCGAAAGTGTGGGCTCAATTCCCAGTACTGAGAAAAGAAAAATAAATAATTTCTAAATTTCTGACAGGATAAAAAGAACAATGGGGCAGGTCACTCAACTCTTTTTTTTTTTTTTTTTTTTTTTTTAATGACTATGTCACTCATGCTGTTGTAAATGGTGTATCGTTGAACTTTTGGTGCTATCATGAAGAGAAAAATGCATCTTCTACCTTTGAGAGTGAGACACCCCATCATGGTTTGGGCTGCTACCCAGAAACCTAGAAGAACTGCCAGATTCAGTCATTAGTCTCATGAGAACACCTGTATTCAAAAAAAATAAATAAGGCCAGGCAGGGAGATAGCTCAGCAGCACAAGTGCCGACCTGGCAAGCACAAAGTCCCGAGTTCAATCCCTGGTACTGCAAAAATAAATAAATTTTAATATTTAAAAACAAGATAATAGGAGGGAGGGGCCAGAAGATAGCTGAGTTGTCTATAAAGTGGCTGGTTAGGCAAGCTTAGGCAAGCACACGGGGACCACAGTTCGATCCATGGCACTGCATGCCATGCAAGCCCCACCCTCATGGTAGGCTGAACCAGCCACATGAGAAAAAATAAAAAAGATAATAGGAAGGTAACGATTATACATTGCATATTATCTTTAAATTTGTTATTCAGAGTATAAGATATTGCCATTTAATTTTCCAAACAATATTATGAACATAAACATTTTCAATGAACTAAATTAGTATATCATATATACATATATGCATATCATATATACATATATATATATGCCTTTTCCCTTTCATTTTCCATTCCCCATTCATTTCTCTTTCCTTTGAAAATTTCTTCTCATTTTACAATATCTATTATACATTTTTAATTTTATTTACTGAGTTTCTCACGAGAGAAAATATGACGTTTACACACATGTGCATGGTATGTTTCATTTATAAGCATGGTCTCTAGTTGCACCCATTTACCTATAAAAGTCTCCAGTTTAGACTTCCTTTTGACTCAGTGGTACTCCATTGTGTGAAAGACCACATCTTTTTTATCAGTTACTTCGCTGATGGGCATTTGGATTGTTTCCAAGATCTAGCTATTATAAATTGTGCTGCACACATATCACTGTGGTATGATGCTTTTAATTCTTTGAAGATATCCAGATCAAATGGAACTTCCAATCCTGGTTTTTGGAATAAGCTCTACACTGATTCCCAAAGTGGGTGCACTGGTCTATACTCCCACCAAGAGTGGAAAATAGTTCCTTTTCCCCCACAACCCCTGTAGCACTTGTTATTGAGTTTTCAATGATAGCCATTCTTTCTGAGGTGAGATGGAATCTCAGTGTTGTTTTAATTGGCATCTCTCAAATGATCAGTGATGCTGAACATTTTCTCTTATATTTATTCACTGTTTGTATTTCTTCATCTGAGAAGTGTATACTGATCTTAGAAGGCCATTTTTTGACTCGGTCTTTAAATTTCTGAGGTCTAATTTTTTGAGTTATTTACATGTTCTCAATATTAATTCTCTGAAGAATAGCCAGCAAAATTTCTTTTTCCCACATTGTGGGCTATGTTTTCACTTTGTTGGTGGTTTCTCATGCTGTGCAACAAGCTTTCTAATAAGATGGGATACCTGTTGATTCTTTATGACACTTCTTGTGCCACTAGAATTTGGTTCATAAAGTCTCTGCCTGCATCAATGTCTTCAGGAGTTCTACCTATTCTATCTTCTGGTAGATTTAATATTTCTGCTTTAATATTTAGATCTTTGATCCACTTTTAGTTCATTGCACAGTGATATACATAGATCTACTTTTAGTATTTAGCATGTGGAAAGCAAGTTCGCTCTTTCTTTCTTTCTTTCTTTCTTTCTTTCTTTCTTTCTTTCTTTCTTTCTTTCTTTCTTTCTTTCTCTGGTATCAGGAATTGAACTCAGGGCCTTGCACTTGCCAGGCAGGCAATGTACCACTGAGATATATCCCTGGCCTAGAAAGTCAGTTTTTCCAGTACCATTTCTTAAGGAAGCTATCTTTCTTTCAGTAACAGTGTTTGGCCCTTTAGTCAAAGACAAGGTAGCTGAATGTGTTCAAAGTTGCATCTACTTCTTCTAATCTGTTCCACTGATCCTCAAGTCTGTTTTTTGCCAATACCATGCTGTGTTTAATCACAGTAGCTCAGCAGTATAATTTCAAGTCCTGAATTGTGATGACCTTTGCTTTACCTTTCTTGTCCAGAACTGCCTTTGCTAACTTTAAGTCTCTTCTGGTTCCAAATTAATTTCAGGATTGCTCTTTCTAATTTTGTGAGAACACACTATTGTGATTTTGATCAGATTTGCATTAAGTTTGTACAACAGGTTTGGAGATACGGCCATTTTTCACTATATTGGTTCTTCCTAAGAGCAAGAAATAGCTTTCCATTTTCTGATAGCTGCTTCAATCTCCTTTTTCAAAGTACTGTAGTTTCCAATGCAGAAGTTTTTACACCCTTTATTAGATCAATTTATAGGGTTTTCCCTCCGCCTTTGAAAGTTATTGTGAAAGGTATTGTTTTCCTAATCTATATCTCAGTGACTTTGTTATTCACATGAAGGCTATAGACTTTTGAATGTTCATTTTATATCCAGCTCCAGCTACTGAATTTGCTTATGAAATCTAGATGTCTTTTAGAAGAGCTTTGAAGGTCTTCTATGTAGATTATCATGTTATCTCATGAATAATGATAACTTCTTTCCTATTGTTATTCTAAAAAAAATTATTTCTTTTTTTTCTCCAATTGCTCTGGCTAAAATTCCAGGACTACCTTGAGTAAGGGTAGAAACAGTGGACATCCTTATCTTGTTCCTGGTTTTAGAGAAAGCTTCAGGTTTTTGTCTATTTAGTATGATGTTGGCTCTTGTTTGTCATAGATTGCTCTTATCAGATTGAGAAAAAGACCATCTATTCCAATTTTCTGCAGGGTTTTATCATGAAAGAGTGTTTTCTACATCTACTGAGATGAACATATGATTTTTGTTCTTGGCTCTGATAATATGGTATATTACATATACTGATTAACGTTAAGTTGAACCATAATGGGAGGAATCCTATTTAGTCATGGTGTATAATCTTGATGATTTGCTGCATTGTTTGCCAGCATTTTATTGAGGATTTTTGCATCTATGTTCATTAGGGAGATTGGCCTATAGTTCTCTTTCTTATTTAGGTCCTTCTCCATTTTTGGCATCAAATAATGCTTGCTTCCAGGAATGAATTTGAGAGTGTTGCTTCCCTTTCAATTTCATTAAAAGAGTTTTATTAGTACTGGTGGTAGATCTTCTGTAAACTTCTTGTAGAATTCAGCAGTGCATCCATCAGGGCCTGGGCTTTTTTGTTGGTCAGTTTTCTATTACATCTTCAATTTAATTGATTGACATTGGTTTATTAAGGATTTTTATATCTTCTTGATATATCATTTCTTTTGCATTTGTCATACAAAGTTTCAAAGTAGGCACATATCTTCCAGATTTCTTTAGGGTCAGCTGTGATTTCACACACTTTTCATTCTTAATTGCATGGATCGGAGTCCTTTCTTTCCTTTTTTTAATAAGGCTGAATAAAGGGGTTTTTTTTTAATTTAATCCAAGAACTAACTCTTTGGTTCATTCTTTCTTTGCATTGAGTTTTTAGTTCCAATGTGTTAATTTTTGCTCTGATCTTTATAATTCCCTCTCTTATCTGAACTTTTGGTTTAGCCTGTTCTTCTTTTTCTGCAATTCTGAGGTTCCCCATTAAGCTGTTTATTTGCACTTGCCCTGTTTTCCTGATTTGGGTATTCACTGCTATTCATTGATTGATTTATCTTTTAGGACTTTCATTGTTCAAACCCTTAAGTTCTGTTATGTTATATTGTTATTATTTAATTGCATAAACTGTATAATTTCTTCTTTAATTTCATTTTTGACTCAGTTGTTCATGAGCATGCTGCTTAATTTTCATGTCTTTATATAGTTCTTGTGGGTTAGTTTGCCACTGATTTCCAATTTTATTGCACTATGTTCTAATATGGGATAATTTCAATTCCTCTGCATTTATTTAATTGCAGAAACTGTCTAATTTCTTTCATTTTTGACTCATTGGTTATTCATGAGGGTGCTATTTAATTTCCACATTTTCATACAGTTCTTGTGGTTTGGTTTGCCCTTGATTTCCAATTTCATTGCACTATGGACTAATAACATGCATGGGATAATTTCAATTCCTCTAATGCATTTATTTAAGCATATTCTATGAGCTAGTTAGTATGTGGTCTGTTTTGGAGACTCCCATGTACAGCTGAGAAAAATGTGTCTTCTGATGTTATGGGGTAGAATATTCTATAGACATCTACCAAGTCCATTTGTTCAAAAGTTCTAAGATTTAATTATTGATTTGTTTGTCCAGTTCATCTGTCTTTTTGTGACAGTGTGTTACTGAGATTCCCCTGATACAATTGTACTAGTGCTTATTTGATTTTTCATGCCCACTAATACTTGTTTTACATAGTTGGGTGCACTGGTATTTGTTGCATACATATTTGTGATTCTTATCTCTTCCTCTTGGATTGTTCCCTTTATAAGAATCTAGTGACCTTCTTTATCTCTCTTAATCAGTCTTGGGTTGAAATTCACTTTGTCTGCAAAGAGAATAGCTACCCCTGCTTTTATTCTGGGTTCCCGTTGCATGGAGTACTATTTTTCATCCTTTAACTTTCAGTCTATGAATTTCATTTTGAATTGAATGTGTTTGTAGTATGCAGCATATTGTTGGACATTGCTTCTTGATCCATTCTGCCAGTCTGTGTCTTTTGATTGGTAAACTGACTGTTAACATGAATGGTTATAACTGATATGTACTAAGTTATTCTTGTCATAGTATTTTCCTGTTGTTGGCTTCCTGTCTTTTTCTACCCTTTCTCTATTTAATTTGCCTTGCCTGGTGGATTCCTTCTGTTGGGGTCCATGGAACTGTAGTCCTTATTATCTCTTTCCAGAATGTTCTTCAAAACATTTTGAAGTACTGGTTTGGTGCTCATAAATTTTCTCAGATGGTCTCTGTCATGGAGAGACCATCTTATTTCTTCATCAGTTTTGAAAAATAGTCTTGAGGGGTACATCAATCTGTGTTGAAGGTTGTTTTCCATCAGAACTTGAAATACTTCACTCCAAGCTCTCCTTGACTTGAGAGTTTTTCTGAGAAGTCAGCTGTGTTTCTGATGGGCTGTGCACTATAGGTGATTCTCTTCTTCTCCCTAACAGCTTTTAAGATTCTAATCTTGTATTGACTTTCTGGAATCTTGACTATGATATGTCTGGCTGTAGGCTTTTCTGATCAAGGCCACTAAATTCTAATCAAAGTACAAAACAGCTGCTCCTTCTAAATACTAAAAAATGTAATGTTTTTTCAAACGTTGTGTACAATACACACAAAAGCAACTGTCATGTGGTTTCTTATACTCTTACTAAGAAGCTATGAATATATTAATGTGCATCACAAGGAAAAAGATACTAAAAAGGTCACTGAAGTCAAAGGTTTTCTAAAATTTCAACACTATTCTGAAAGCTATCATCTCACTTGGCTGTAGAAGGCACTACTTACATGTCATCTCTAGCCTATAATCCCAAATTTGTTATCAGTGAAGTTCCTGTTATCACCTACTTAACCAGAAGGGAAAGAGCCATGCCAGAGGGTGTTCAGAGGTTCTCTTTATATTTTAAAAGGAACATATACAGACTACCTCTTTGTACCTTAGGCTTTATAGTCAACTTTTTCTTAACAGTAACAAGCTGTTTTACTTGTTTAGGGAAGTGCCACATTTTGTGCATACATGTTTCCATAACAAATTATCCTATCCTTATATTCCACATGGATCCTATCCATTTCAAAGTGATTTAGAACATAAACTTAACTTTGGTACTCAATTGTTTTGAAACTTGTTGAATTTGATATTCTACATATTTGGATGCAAAGACTTTGACCTGGTTTGGGTAGTTGTTTAGTACTTGATGTGCAGCTGGAATAGGTTGATATTAACTGCCTCATGATGCATTACCCTTTCCAGCCTAAACAATTTGTTTGGTACTCATCAGTGTTGTATCCACCATACCTTCCAGAAGCAATTAAGGACAAATACTAAGGTACCACTGCACTTACTGATCAATAAAAGGTACAAACTCTTCCCCAACTATGGGCTCTCTATTGCTCTGTTAGGATGGCTAACGCTGATTGGCATAAGTGCTAGCCATTCAGTACATGTGCAACCATAGTTTTCTTAAAACACAAGATCATTCAAACAAGACTTTCCCTAGCTCCAAAGCTCTTTACCTGCTACTCCACCATCTGCCCTATAAAAGGGTTAGGTGGAACCCTTCATTCTATCCAGTGATTTGACTTTTAAGAGTAAAATCTTCCATAATTTACCCATTGTTTGAGGGTGCCCTACCTATAACAATCTTACCAGACCCTCTGACTGAGTTCTTGGGATATGCTAGGTACACTTAGCCCTAGCAGCAGCATGACAAGCAGGTGGTATTCTACATCTTTTATGGATTTGGCACCTAGCTTGTAAGTAATAGATGCAGAATTGCAATCCAAATTCTGACTGATACAGGGAGGATTGTAAACCACATTCTGAAACTAAATTCTGGCTCAGGACTGAATCATATTCAACTCAAATTATTTTTTTTGTTATTTTACTTTGGGTTTTTATTATTTTTAAAAACTCTAACAAAAGTTGAAGTTGGGTATAATGGTATATACCTATAATCCCAGCACACAGGAGGAGGCTGAGGCAGGAGGACCACGGAGAGTTTGAGGCCTGCCTAGATTACACAGTGAATTCAAGGCCAGCCTTAACTACATAGTGAGACCTTGTCTCAAAAAATCAAACAAGTAGGGCCGGGAAGATGGGTCAGTGTCATAAGTGCCTGTCTGGCAAGCACAAGGTCCCAAGTTCAATCTCTGGTACCTCAAAAAAAAAGATAAAAAACACCTTCCTTGGCCTGGAGAGATAGTTCAGTGGCATACCCAGCAAGTGTAAGGTCCTGAGTTTGATCCCTAGTACCACGAAAAAAATTTTTTTAATTAAATTATATTAAAAAGTCTTTGGTTTGGGGGTTGCTTCTACTATCGTCCTCAAAATTCATGACCTGGAAGTCAGCTTTTATGCATTTACCTGTAGGAGAGATATTCTACCTTTTTCCATTGCTACACAGATAAGATTTGGATTTCCTAGACTTACTGTGACAGTACAAAAGACTAATGACTGATTTCTTTGAATATGTGAGTCACTGATTACTTCAGTTAACTTGTTGACTGAGCACAGTTACTAGATACCTGGTGCTACGTTAGATGCTCAGAATCGTCAAGAGAGACAGCTGAGATAGCAAAGACATCACCAAGTCTGGTGGGGAATACACAATATCCCCACATGTAAATTAGATGTGAACCACAGGAACCTAAACAATGAGAGTGATCTTTACAGAGAGACGATGAGCTAACGTACTGTGACAATGGGATATTTTTAAAGACTCTCCTATTTGTAAAGAACTCCATCCATGTAACTTTTCTAAGCACAGAAACCTGCAAGTAGTAAATTTTCACTGAATCTTTGACAAAGATGATACCTTTAAGAAATTATTTCATTTTGTGCTTACTTTAAAAAAAAAATGTGATAGAATTAGTACAGATGAGAGTACAGAGAGCTTTCTTCTTAAGCAAAATTTTGTTGTGGGCCAGGGCGATGGCTCAGTGTCAGAGTACTTACCTAACATGCTTCTCCATGGGGCCCTGGGTTCCTTCTCAATATTTATTTATTTATTTATTGTATATGTGTGTGTGTGTGTGTGTGTGTGTGACCAGCTCAGCCCACCAGGGGGCGGGCTGGCTGGCATGTGGTGCTGGGAGATTGAACCATGGTCCCTTGTGCTTTGCTAAGCTTGTTCTAAGTAGGTGCTTTAGACCACTGAGCCATCTCACCAGCCCTGGGTTCCTTCTCTAATATGAGATTTCTGTTAAATTTTTGTTGTTTTATTTTTTTATTTATTGCATTTTATTTTATTTTTCAGTATTGAGATTAAATCCAAGGGTTCACAAATGCTAGCTAAGTTTTCTAACTCTGAGCTACATTTCCAGCTCTTTTTATTCTTTATTTTGAGACAGGGTTTCAAATTGGCCAGGATGAGCTTGAATTGTGATCCTCCTACCTCAGCCTCCTAAGTAGCTGAGATTACAGAAATATCTGGGTTTTTCTTTTTACTTTAATAAATAATAGCATCTATTAGCTCTGATTTTTACTCAAAGGATACTCATGAATCCTAGTTGAAAACTCTCTAAAAAGCCAACTGACAAAAGTTAATTACAAAAGTTTTATAAGTTTAAAAAGTGAGAAAGGTGTTTCTGAACTTTTTTCTCTAATTTTATTTGAATTATCAATTGTTAGCATGTAGCATTTTGCTCTACCTTTGAAGAATCTTTTCAAAATGTATTATCTGTAAATGGATGCACACACGTGTATACATTTTCCTATCTATACGGAAAAGTAAATATTTAGTTTTAATATTATATCATTTACATAAAGAAAACATTAAGCTTAAGTAGAAATATCTCATAAAAATGTACATTAAAATACAATTAAATAAAATACAAATGCCTAAAAACAAGAAAAGGAGGGCCAACATGTAGCTCAGTGTAGAATATTTGCCAAGCAGGCATGAGAGTCTGGGTTCCAGGCCCAGCACTGCAAAGAGAAGTTGTATGTATGACAGAGAGACACATGGTAAATTTAAAACATTCTAAACAAAAAATTTGCCTCCAAAATAGATATACCTATGTGCACATATGTTTTTAAGACCTTAAAAGTCTATATATCCTATCTCCATGTGCACACATGTAAATACTGCAAAAGGGTCTACAAAGACACATCCAACTGATTAAAAAAAAAAAAAAAGTGGCTACCTATATGTATGGAAAGGGAGTGAAGGAAAGGAGAACCAAGGTGAGCTTTACTTAGAACACTTAATTTTTTGTTAAATGTATTTATCTATCATCTGTGTAACTGCAAAGAATTTAAAATACACTCCTTAACATATTAAGAATGACTTAATAAATGAATACATAAATAAACATGGCCTCAGTGCCAATATTCAAAACAAGTAAATTCAACCAATGTAATATTTTTTCCTATTAAATTTGTACTTAAACATTCAATGCTAATGACAATAAAATGAAATAACCACCACTACAGAGGGTCAATGCAATTTATCATCATCCATCAAGAGACTGAAAATGCTCATATTGCCTGGCCAGTTCCAGCTTCAATCTATTTGAATAAAGTACTCAGAAATGAGGCCAAAATTTTACACATCAATGTACAATTTTATAACTGTTTGCACTAAGATGCAAAACTAATTGTCCAACACAGGAATGGTATAAGAACAGCACCTGTGGCACATCCATATAGTAGGATAATAAGCAGCCATTACAATTATTTCCATGCAAAAATGCTTAAGATATATTAAATGAGAAGGTGGGATACAAAAGCTACCATTAGAAGTATAAAATGTACATACATATACATATAGAAAAAGAACAGGCAGGGGGCCTGCCCCTTAGCTCAGTTCTTTAAGTGGCTGCTTCAACAAAGCAGTCAGGCCCAGGTTGCTGTGGTTCATCCCCACAACTCAAGCCAGCCAAACCTGCCCTGAGGGCATTCGGAGAAAGAAAAAGAACAGGCAAAAGATTCCAAGCAAGCTAGCAAAATGACAGTTACGTTTTCATATCTCTTGTTTACTTTTGTATCCACAGCAACTAGAACAATTTTCAGCTCATTATAGGCAAGCAGATATTGCTGAATGAATATTTTCTTTTTTCTTTTTTTTTTGGCAGAACCAGGGATTGAACTCAGACCCTTGCACTTGCCAGGGAAGTGCTTATTCCACTGAGCCATCTCCCCAGCCGCCAAGCCATCTCCCTGGCCCCAATATTTTCTATTAAAAACCAAAAATGTCATCTTAAAAAGTGTTAAGTCTGTAAAAAGGGAGACATTTTAGAGTACCACAGTAAGGGAAGATAACTGTTGGAAACAATTTGTCTCATCTAATGGTAAAAAGATCACTTGTGAGGAATAATTTTCCTGCTTTTTTTCCATTCTTTTACCATTGTGACTGTGCATAGCCCGAAGTTAGCTTCTGTGAAGTTATGAGTGTTCTTGCTATCACTAGTCCTTGCTCAAATATTCAGCAAAAATATTTGGGGCCCTGGATTCTGTGAATAATTACACACGAGCTCAACAGATCTCTTCCCCTCGCTAAGCAGAAGCTGGTTAGACAATTTAACTTTAAATGTTCACCCCATCTGAAAAATTAAATAACTACAATCAATATTATCATCTGATAGCAAATACAAAGGTTATCAATCACTGTTTTGTTTATCTTATGTCCCCACATTTGTGACTGGAACCAAATCAGTGTAATTAAAGACATGAAGCAGCATCGAAAGTTTAATTTACTATCTGGAATCACCTTCCAGATGATGTGTTCAGCTTTGTTTCACTGGGGTTTCTGAAGAAGTTCAAGTGAAAACTTTTCATGGATCATTTAATTTCTTTCTGAGATGGGTCTCATTTGATGAAAACTGGTCAACTTCTTCACTCCTGCAGAACTCAGTAAAACTTACTTTTGCATCCCTGGTTTGTTCTTGTACCCCTTCCTCTCACCAGGCCCTGTGGGGGACTTGAGGGAGCTTTTGGAGATGAAGGTGGAGGCTGAAGAGCAGGAAGAAGCCTGAAGTCCTAAGCAGAACCTGATAGAGGAACCTGATCACTTCTCAGAGCCTGGTTTTGTTTGCAGTGCACTGCCAAGGCTGTTGCTTAAGTCAACACAAGATGTGATGCCACCAGATTTCTTAGGCCATGCTTCTACGGATTTTTCTATTCTTACAGACTGGCCACATCTTTACAAGATTAGCATTGTTGTTCTGAAGGGTTTTATAGTATGATTGGTTTGGCTTATTTGTTTTGTTGGTTAATCAGAAGCTCAAACAATTTTATTGAAAAGTGAAATAAATCAAACACACATGTGCAAACATCGTATTGTCTCCTTAGTATGAGAACCTGAAAGACAAAAGTGGAATCTAAAAGGTACAATAGATACTGGGAAAAGGGAATCAATTTATTCAAAAGGGAAGAGTTACTGAGCTGAGGACAAGAGGAGTGAGGTAAAGAGATTTAGCTAAGCATGTAAGCAGGACAGTTTGGACAACTGTACTGTGCATTTCTGCTGGTCTGTGAAAAGAAGCAGTTAATGCTTTAATTTATTTTGTCTCCTTTTTTCAATTGTTTGTACTTTTTCTTTTTCTTTTTTTTTTTTTTTCTGTATTTAGGACAGGGTCTACAGGGTCTCACTATGTAGATTGGACTCATAATGATAATGATTCTCCTGTTTTCAGCCTCCCAAGTGCTAGATTACAGGTATATACACCACCACACCCAGTCTCAATGGCCATCTAAGCACGCAGGAGTGGGGCGGGGGGAGGGGGAGAGGACACAGCAGGTCATCCCTGAACTCTGCCTAAGCAGGCACTTTAGTCTGCTGAGCTATCAGGTTGCTCTCTCTCCTCTCTCTCTCTCTCTCTCTCTCTCTCTCTCTCTCTCTCTCTCTCTCCCTACTTTTTATCTTATTTCTTATGCATCTCTTTTTTTCTTCCTTCTTCCAATTTTGCACGTATATGTCTGGCAATATGTATGACTGGTTGGAAGACAACACTGAATTACAATAAATACAGTGAAATTCATATTAATATTACTTTAAGAGAAAGTCTGTATCACTTGTAATTTTTTAATTCTAATTTGTACTGTCTTTCAAAAAGAAAAAAAAAAAAAAAAAGAATATTTCTTCCTAACATCATCATTCTACATGTTTGGCATCAAGTTTGGGGTCCCCCAACTGAGTTTAAGAAATCAAATCTTAACAAGTTAAACAGAGCTACTTGTACACTGCAGCTACAACAGAAGCACAGCAGCCAACAAGGTGACACGGCAGACCCTAGCCCCCACCTGGGCTCCTGCTCTGTGTGTCCAGCAGGCCCAGACACACTGATGACACTGGGTCCCCAGGCCCGGGGTCAGCAAGAAATGATAGTGGCTCACAACCTCTGTTCCCCAGGACTCCTCCTTCCTACAGGTGAAAGCAGATGGCCAGAAGCCAGATCTGGAAGCCAGAGACCATAGGATACAGGCTACCTTGTGCTGTTCTTTCCAAGAGGAAATGGGCTGGAAATCCCAAATACTCACTGTTTTATTACTGATACTTTTGAGAAAGAATGATTTATATAGCAATATATATTCATGGAAGAAAACCAAAAGAGGGAGAAGGCCCTACCATTTTTATGTATTTCTTCCCAAGCTTTGCCATTTGAATTCCTTTTGAACAAAAACAGAACCCTATCCCATATAAATTTTCATAGGTTGCTGATCACTAAGCCATAAGATTCTTCTTACTCTACTATACACACCTAGATCCATTTTCACATGGCTGAGAAGGTCCCATGTTTCCCTGAGTACCTCCCTTACATATTATTCCAGCAGAATGAAGATCTCACAAATAAAAGTTACCATCTACTCATTATTTTTGCCAAAGGAAAAAAGATTCTTATGCAAAAATATTTTTCTTTTTGGTAGTTATTTTTGGTTTTTTGAGACAAGACTTTTGCTACTGGAGTTCAGGATGGCCTTGAACTCACTGTGTAGCTGAGGATTGCTTTGAATTTGCAGCAATCCTCTTGCTTCAGTCTCCTAAATTCAAAACTATCTTTAATCAAAACTTCCTGAACCTTAAGGTAGAGATAAGAACCTGTCTTTTCTTATAGACAAGCCCCACCCAACATCTGAGGTGATTTCCCTGTGGAGCTGTCTCATATGCTGAATGACTCACAAGGAACATGCCCAGAAATGCTATTCCAACTATTCCCTCAGAGAAACACCTAGATTCTGAATGAGCTGACTCAGTGATGCACAGTTCTAAGGCTTCACAAACCAAACCTGAGGCTAGAAGTCCACTTCTGAAAGGTGGAGTTGATGTCTGAGTGGCTCTCACAGCTCTTACTCACCTCCTCTTTGAGCCAGAAATCTGGGCCTAGGACTAGCAGTTGTTTCCAGCAGCGCATGACGAGAGATATGAGTAAATACTGCACTAGGCAATTTCTTGGGCAGAGCTTCAAACTCAGCAAATGCAGTTAAGACTTTGTTGCATGTGTCATTTAACTATGTCTTTCTTCCCACCACTTAATTAACCCAAGTCCTTTCCCCATTCCTACTGTCCTTGTAATCAAAGCATTTCCTTGTGTTAAGGATCAACTAATTGAGAACTGGATGAGATGGACTAATCATAGCTCCTCAGAACTAAAAAGGATGTTCAAAAGTATTTAGATTTAATATCATTTTGGTATAAAATGACTAGATTCATCAAGAATATTTCAAGTAAAAAGTTGACAAGGTGTCTCTTTTAATATATAAGATTATGTTTTATTTAGTGCATTAAATGGGTAACAAAACAATTATATAATCGCATGCAAAACACTATATTAAATCCTAAGGAAAAACACTACCTGAAATTCTACCACTCAAAGATAAAACAAGCAAACATTTTGATTAATGCCTTTAACTCTCCTTCCCAATTTCATGTGGTTTATTTATTAAAATGATTATCTCCTATTTCATTATAGCATATTTTGCATATATTTTTGTCTCATGCCAATGCTTTTTTACAACATCATTGTCATGGTTACAAAATATTCAATTGCACAAATTATGATATATTTTGGGAGCCAACTAGGTTGCTTCCAATGTTATTTCAAACGGTGCTCACAGCACACCCTCAGAGCTACACCTCTGAATATATTTCTAAGTATTTCCTTAGAAATTCCTCCTAGAAATAAGCTCAGGAGTCAAAGGGTCAACACACTGTCCCACATTTGGTTACAAGAGACGTCTTAACGGAGTTAAAAATAAATATTTTAAAAAAACCTGAGTCATCTCAGCATTTGCATTTCTCTCAACCTACCTTGGCTGAATTTTACCATTGTCTTTGCTGGATGTACTTTGGTTTTCAAAATACAGGTACACAAATTCTATACACATTTTTAGTTCAACAAGTTGTATGGCTTGATGTAATATCCAGTCTCTTTGTTCCTCGATTTTTATCTGTCTTGTCTCCAACCAAATGACAGGTGAATTAACAAATGTCCCTGAACTTTTTACTGACTCTCTAATAATCCTTAGTGCAACCCTTTTTCTCCTCCACAGTTTTCTGATACCTGAGGAAAAGAAGCAACTTTCTCCAAAATGTTTGGGAGTCTGGAACATGTGCCAGCAAAATGTAAACTGACCTACACTAGGTGCAATTTCCTGGACTGGTTTGTACAGTAAAACATGGGCAGTCTTGTTCTGTGCCCTATTTTATGATGCTAGCACCAATGTACACAGTATCAGCCTGTTTATCTTCACAGAACCACTGTATCAGTGAAACAAAATGCGTTAACATTTTTTAAAACATAAGCTGTTTCCTGATGGGACTATAATAAGTCAAGGTTATTCCTTGGGTCATAACTCATGTCTAAATTTCACCACAGTCCAAGAGAAGTGAAACTATCACTGTCAGAGCACGAAAGTGATCCAAAATGATAATTTTACCCATTTATTTTCCTTGCATAAAAGGCTTGCACTATATCCAATAAGCTATAGAGATTATGTATTAAGCATCTATTATGAAAGAGGAACTGGACAAGACACAGACAAACCTTAAGAGCTCCAGTGTTTCTCATTGGAGGTACCATGAGCATTCTGGCCCAGACAGTCCTTCATTGCATAGGACTGTCACAAGTAATGACACAGACTTAGTATTCCACACCTTCAGGGCATTCAATGCTACTGTACACTACCCTATCATCATATGGCCATCACAAATGTCCCCATACATTTCCAAGCACCAGAGGAAGGGGTGACACCACTCCCAATGAGAACCTCCATTTATACTTGGTGAGATGGATACAACATCCAATAAATAAATGATAAAAAAACAGTAATAATCTGGAGGTGAAATTATGGAGTGAAGACTTTAAGAATCATAAAGGGGTCAAAGGAGATCTGAAGGAACAGAGCAAACTCTGTATGATTAGGAGATGGAAACTTGTGAGTTTCCTCAGAAGTCTAGTCCAGAGTTGGAGTCAACAATGAAATGCCTTCTCACACATACCCAGCTTGTTCCCTGCTTTCAGCTGATTTGAGCTAATGCAAAGCACCAAACTCAGATGTGCAACACATCCTACACATTTGGTAATGTTAAACATTAAATTACTATTACTGGGCCTGCCTTCTTGTACACAGCACATTTTCTCCCTGCATCCTGGGCTTGTGGGGTAGTCCTGGTAGGTAAGGGCACTGCCAGGCTCCACTGTGAGGATTCTCCTGTGATCTCAACCACATGCTCACCATCTACTGCTGAAGCAAAACCAGACCCTTGCCTAGTTGTTTTCTGACTGTGCCAGTCATGGTTAAAGGATTTTTCTCTGAGAGACAGCGTGCTTAAAGTCTCAGAGAACAATGCTCCTTTGTTGAGTCTGTGTTTCAGTTAAAAAGGTCACAGACTATTTCAACTTCAGCCACAACCAATATCATCACCTTTAATTGTACAATGCTGGCAGAGCTAGGTTCTCTAATAACATCTTTACTCTTAGATGATACTGAAAAGGTTACTGGAGTGAGCCACTTTTAATAGGTCCTGCTTGACATGTATTGTGACCCACAACACTGTATGCTAGGTAGGAAGAGGGACCTGGGTCTCAAACTTCTGCAGCTTATTTAAAAAGCAAAGTAATAACTGAAACATTAGTATTTTCAGGCCTGAAAGTCTGAGTTAGTAACCTGTGAAAGCAGAAACTGAAATCTAAACACTCCAGGTATTCCTACTACAGGCAATGCATACATGCACAGAATAATAGTAAACTAAAAACTGTCGTGTTCTTGGCATCTATATTTTATCTCCTTAAAATGGATTCCTCAAGAGCAAAACAGACATCAAGTAAATGTCAAATGGAAAAAGAAATCCATTTAATTCTGAAAGAAAATTTGATTTACCTATATAGAAAACTTTATACCTTTACACATACCTTTATATAGAACATATATATACACCTTTATATATAAAACCCTTATATCTCACATAAAACATTTTGGTCTCTATAGAAAAGACTGATCACAAGATGATCAAAACCTTATCACACCATAAGCTTATAATTAAACAGTATATTTGGAAAACATTTACTTATTTTTCAATACTTATTACTTCATCCTTATAAAAGAATTTTTTTTTTTTTTTTTTTTTGTGATACTATGGATTGAACCGAGGGCCTTCACACTGAGCTACATTCCTAGCCCTTTTTATTTTTTATTTTCAGATAGGAAAGGGTCTCACTACCTACCTCAGCCTCCCGGTGCACTGGGAATTATAAGCAAGTGCTATCATGCCTGGCTAAGACACAGTATCTTACCATCTGAGCACCTGTGTCAGACTGGCAGAAGTCTAAGCACAGCACATTTATAGAACATGTCTAAAGGTTAAGAACTTAAACTTCCAAAAGATTATGCTTTTTCCTGCTAGAAGGGCAACTAGATTTCAAACCACATGCTAATTCAGATAATCCAGTTCACTAGGAAAACTCAGAGAGCAACTCCAAGAAAGCCCAGGAGAATGACACAGAGGCAGATGTGCTGCGGCACCTGCGCCACACAAGTGGCAGATGCACCACTCGGTGGCACTCAGGATGCTCACAGATGCCATTACTTTCACTCCTTCACTCAAGAAATGATTGTCTACTACTAGGATACACCAAGCAGAGTGGAGAGTGTTGCCACGGGCGTGGTGTGATGCGGGCGGTGACTTCTGACGCATGGCTCACTTGACAAAATGGGCTTTACAAGAGAACTATTAGTCAACAAATTCTAAAAGGGGGAAGTGAGTACATTTCACGGAACCAAAACCTAAAGAACACTGCAGTTTTCTGCCTTGTGAAGTACAATACATCAACACAATTTCACCTTTCTGGGGCCAGGGAGATGGCTCAGTGGAATAAATGCTTCCCTGGCAAGCACAAGGGCCTGAGTTCAAACCCCAGTTCTGCCCAAAAATAGTAAAAATTCACCTTTCTTTAAAGATTTAAGGGGCCAGGGAGATGGTTCAGTGGAATAAATGCTTCCCTGGCAAGTTCAAGGGTCTGAGTTCAATCCCCAGTCCCACCCAAAAATAAATAAATAAATAAATAAATAAATAAATAAATATAAGGATTTATTACTTCAGGGCCATCAAGATAGGTCAGGGCTGGCGAGATAGCTCAGTGGTCTAATTACCCGCTTAGGCAAAGCGCAGGGACCAGGGTTCGATCCCCAGCACCACAGGCCATTCCGGCCCCAACCCCTGGTAAGTTGAGTTGGTGTGACTGAATCTGGGTGTGGTGGTACACACCTGTAATCCCACCCCTGGGAGGCTGAGACAGGAGGATCACTATGACTCTGAGCTGTGTAGTGAGACCTTGTACCAAATACATGGATGGAGAGAGAGACAGAGACAGAGAGAGACAGAGAGACAGAGAGAGATTGATTGATTGACTGATTGAATATTTGAATGTACCACAACGTTCTCCGGGAGGGCATCCAGAGGTCTAGCCACATGAAGAGCTTAACGCCCTCTCCCCAGGCCCCTTATGGGAAAGAAAGCTGACTCTACTTTTCATTCTTCAAAAACTTACATGGCATAAGGGGGAAGTGTGTAAATATATATATATATATATATATATCCATCCAGGTTCTGTTTCTGTAGCCTGTAGTTCTTTTACAATTCTCCCTAAAAATATTTGTTAAAATTCAAAGATCTCGTGAAGTGTGCATTCATAGATCACGGCTTTGAAAGGCTGCTCCTCATTTAACTCATAGACTTTTTTTAATGAAGCAATTATAAAAGAAAAACTAAAATTTCTGTGATGTCACCAATCTTGGTTTAAGCAAAAATATGTATATGGGCCATAAACAAGCAGTTAAGAAAGTTATGAACAGCGTAAGTCAAAGTAAAGGCATTAAAAAAGTAAAATGTCATAAAGCAAAGTTTGTAGGAAAAATGAAGATATACATATATAATTTAAATATTGTAACAAAATATAAAAGCCATATTTTTGCCTGTGAAATATCATATACTATATATCACAATGACATATTACCCATTACTCGGAAAGTCCAAATCTTTTGATTTTTGTTTTCCAACAACTATGAAGCGTTTTGGTTATGTAATGTAAATGCTAAATACAAAAGAAAAGAAAAGAAAAGAGAGAGACAGAGAAATGGAAAGTTTTTTGTATTCTCCCACCTTTTTTTTTTTCTTTTTTTTGGTGGAACCGGGGATTGAACTCAGGCTCTTGCGCTTGCCAGGCAAGTACTTACTCTATTGAGCCATTTCCCCAGCCCCTCGTTTTGTTTTTAACATACATTTACCCTCTTCACAAACCAAGATCATGTTGTCACTATTCAGACTTGGACATGAGTACACAAATATACACACAGAGTATTAATATGATTGTGGCTGGATCAATTTTAACAAATCATATTAGGTATTCATATCTGATCTGCTACAATCTGGACCAATAAGAAAAAAGTATGCCAGCTATCTTGTAGATGAAATCCAGCACTTGCATTTTGCAAAGCAGTAAGCGTCAAGAAGAACAGGTTTTTCCATTATAGCACACTTAGCTGACAACAAAACGATTCTGCAGCAAGGCTGGGGACTCTGCTTGCAAATGCCTGGGCAGTAAACGCTGCCCTGCCCTGCTGCCCTGCCCTGCGCCTGCACAGAAGGCAGAGCCCTTCAACCTGTTCACATGGCAGATCTGGGGGTTGCCTTTAAGCATATCAATTCTAAAAGCTAAGGTGAGTGGATAAACATGCTATTTGTAAACATGTACATTCATGCACACAACAATTACATGTTAAAATACACATAGAGTTAGTTGTAAAATATCATAGTAAGAATCTGAGTTTAAAAAAAAAAAAAAAAAAAGAATCTGTGAGTAAGGCAGAAAATAAGGCTGAGGAGAGCCTAAAAGAATCGTGGCCTGGATACAAGCGAACCCCTGACACCAAGTGTGGCTTGTGTCTCAGCTCTCCTCAAACCCAGACACAGGAGGGAGAATTGGATTGTGGGCCCAAATGGCCATGCTGCTGTAGTTGCTTCAAAACCTAAAATAATCTGCACGTTAAAATTAAACTATCAGTTTAATTTGGCCCATTGACTACATCACTAAAAAATTTTAAAGGTAAATTTTTACACGAACACACTTTTGCACTTTTGAGTTCACCCCATATCTTTAAGTAGGGAGGGAGAAAAAAGGAAAGAAAAGAATGAAATTTCAATTCTCATCCTTTCAATATATACAAAACTAGTCACTACCGGGACATTTAAAGAATATAGTTATACAACCCCAAAGACACTCATTGGCAAGACAATCCCAATTTCCTAAATGAGTGGCACTACAATTGGCACTTACTTTCTAAGAGGGACCATGGGGGGGGGGGGTCCTGACATACTTACTTCTTAAAGTCTATTATATTCACAATGATGGTGTAACTTAAATGTAAGAAAACATCAGATAACAGAAACTAGAATGCTAGGGACTGTCTGAAGTACTTTATGAATTAACCCATCTAATCCTTCCAACAATTCTGAGGTTATTTTCTTGTTCTCATTTCACAGATGAGGACACTGAGACCCAGAAAGGTAAAGTAAGCTATCCAAGACACACATCAAGTAGCACAGAACTGTCCCTTACAAGCACTATCATAAAAGGACACCAGCGCTCTAAACAAGGCACTTCTGCACATACATACATGCATACGCTACATTAACCATAGCACAATCTTGCATCAGTGAAGGTAAACAGGTTTCGAACCTTCTTAGCCATAGTCGCCCTTGCTTCTACCTCTAGGCAGATTTTTCAGCTGCAGCTAAGACTTAACTTTTTGCTTACATTTCATTTTTTCCATACTAAAAATGAGGTGGTTTGGAAGCTCCAGTGGTGCAATCGGTTAGCAGGCGGTACTTATATAAAAATGAGGTGGTTTGTTTTGTTTTGTTTTGTTTCTTGTTTTGTTTTGTGGCAGGGCTTCTCTATGTAGGCCAGGTTGGCCTTGAACTCATTATCTCCAGCCTCATCTCCCAAACACAGGGATTACAGTTATGCACAGCTATGCCTGGCTTAATAGAAAATGTAAATCAAAAGCTTTTACTAAAGTTAAGGCAGGTAACATAAGGTCTGATACAGGAGATAGCACGTGGCAAAACTAGCTGGGAAAATGAGCGGAACAGTCAACTACAAGACCCACAGTAATGTGCAGCCCCGTATGTAGAACTTCCTGCTAGCACCCACAGATGTAGATGGCAAAAAAAACCCAGACACCGCGGGAAGCTACTATGGCAAGTTCTCACCACAACCCACGTGGTGTTTCTCACACGCAGCATGCACTCTTAATTTTGCTTTTACCTTGTTTTCCTCTTGCTCTGCCCAAGTTTGTTCTGCAGAGCTAGCTTCTCCCAAATCTACTTACCCTGCAATTTCTAAAGAAACTTTTGGTAATATTTTGGTTTGTCTCCTTCAATCTTTGTTAGGGGCAAAGAGGACCTGGAATACTTCTGACTGGCAGGCTGTTCTACCTGAGGACATAACTGAAAATTCCAAGAAAAAAAAAAAATTCCTCTGTACAGCAGTCAGCTGGAATGCAACTTCTAATTTGAAGAGGTTAAATATTTGTAGATGTGAGGAAATTAAGGAAAAGAGAGCATACGAAAGAAGCAGCCATGCGAGGCACTGCGCACAGCAGCCCTCCCACACACTCAGGGCCCCCGGAGCAGCGTCACCACAATGTCCTTCTCCGTTTGCCCTGAGAAGGAATGTTTTGCCACTCATTCCACTTATGAGTTCAGCTATGAAACACCTTTCATCTTTAACTTGCAGTGAGTCAATAATTCAGTTAAATTATTTAGTTTCTCTCTGCAAGAGGAACAGAGAAAGAAACAACCGTAGTGACTACTGTGGCTTTAAAGAGAACGTGGCAGAATGCACACCCTGCAGCACAAAGGAAAGGACACGTCTAGAGGTAAGGATGGCAAAGCAGGTGCTTCGCTGAGCCACGTGGAGACCACCACGATTTCTCTCAACACAGGAGGCTTCACAGTACTGAGGGGGTGCCAGAGGCTTCAGCCCCGTGCCCTCACCCCACGATTTCCAGTCAGAGGAAGGAACATCAGCCAGCGACTGCCCTCAAGAGCCTTCTCCTCTCAGGGCTCCCTAACACTGAATTCAAAAAGAGGCGCCAGCAGGTCCTCTAGTGGCAACTTTGTTGGTTTTGTTTCAGCCAGTTTTCCTGCTGCTAGCAACCTCCTCCACAAACACAAGGACAGGCACTAAAGTAAAATCCACGGGATGGGATTCTGGGCAGCCCCCCAGGGCCCTGCTTAGAACACGTGGTGCTTGCTCTTCATCCCTTAAACCTATAAAAAAACTTCAGAGAACAGGTATTTTCATTCTCCACAGATTTAAAAAGTAACTTGGAGTTTCTCTTAAATGTTCTTCACACCAAAACACAGGTGTATCATTTTTCATAAATGAGCCCAACAGAGAGCCCTGGTTTACAAGAACAAGCCAGTGGACACACAAATTTAGCGGCTGCATTTTACTTAATGAATTTACTCTCACAGAAGACTCACATGGAAACAAAACACAGACAAATTACTCTGCACTTTTCTCTGAACCAAATGTACAATCATAGCCCTATTGATTGTCAGATTCCAAAAACAAAATGAGAATACACTCCAGTCAGTGGTTTGAAGAGAGTTTTAAGAGTAAAAGAGTGATTTTTATACCTCAAGCCACTCTAGGCATGGTGGCGCACACCTATGAAATTCCAACTACTCAGAAGACTGAGAAGGATCCCAAGTTTTAAGACCTTGTCTCAAAATAAATTTCACAAAGGGTCAAGAATGTAGCTCACTCCTTAGCACTTGACTAGCACACGCAAGGCTCAGGACTCAATCCCCGGTACCTCAAGTTCAGGTCATGCGCTGTGTCACGATTCCTACCTATAGAGCCCCAAGAGCCTCATGCAAGGCTTTTGCAAGTGAGTGCACTGAAGGAGCAGCACTCCAGCCGACCTGCTGTGAGGGGATGGTCATCTGAAGGGCAGGCAGGTCCCCGCGCAGGACCCAGAAGAGCCCCTCCCCTGCTCCACCTGTCACTTCTGCTTCCCACCCACCAGAGGTGAGCAGTGTTCTCCTGCCTGTGCCCTCTACCATGCTGTCTTTGCCTGGAGCAGGCCCACTCTGGAGGACTAAGCCCACCGAACCAGAGCCAGAATAAACCTCTCCTTTAAATTTGCTGGTGGGCGGGGCAGGGAGACATAGCTCAGTAGAATAAGTGCTTGCCTAGCAAGTGCAAGGGCCTGAGTTCAATCCCCAGTTCTGCCAAAAAAAATAAAATAAAATAAAAATAAAATGCTGGTGTCAGGCATTCTGTCTCAGGGGTGACTGGCGCAAACTTGAAAGCTGTATTTCCATATTTTTATAAAGTTTATAAAGCACGTATCCTACCAGTTTTAAGCAAAAGTAGCAAGTTTAAAATGCCAGCAACCAATAAAAACCAATGAAGAAGTTTATAACTAAGGCTCAATGACAGTCCCTCTCTGCCATCAATTATTTGAGAAGCAACAGTTATTAAAAGGCACATAAAACCATCACCTAAAAAGAATGAAGCAGAAAGTTCAACTGGAAATAGTTTACAAACTAAATGGAAATACCTTATATAAATCAAAATTAAAAATTCAGACTCCAACACATTGTGGTGGTACATACCTATAATGCCAGCACACTGGGAGGCTGAGACAAGAAGATCACAAATTTGAGCCTAGACTGGACAATTCATCTCAAAGTTAAAAAAAAAAAAAAATTTAGAAGGTTGGAGGGCTGGGGAGATAGTTCAGTGGCCTAACCACCTACCCAGAAAGCACGAGGACTCAGGCTTGATGCCCAGTACCGCATGCCGTGTGGGCCCCAGAACCCACAGGCACGCTGGGCTGGCCACCAACCCTGGGCATGGTGACACACGCCTGTAATTTCAGGGCTGGGGAGGCTAAGACAGGACGATCACTACGAGTATGAGCTGCGTAGCGAGACCCTGTACCATGTATTTTAAAAATTAATTAATTAATTCAGGACATAGCTCAGTGTAAGGCCAGGGGTTCAATCCACAGTGGGGGAGGGGAGCAAGACTCCATTTATTTATTTAGACTACGTCTTTCCAAGCTGGTCAAAGTCCAAGTTTACCTTCCAATCTTCTTTAAGAAAAGGAGAGTATGCAAATTAGTAGCTATAACTAGGCAGAGCAAAATACTAAAACAAGCTACTCTTCTGTTAAGTTTGTTTGGGAGCAAACACACTGCTTAGTCACTAATTCCTTTCTTTTATTCCATGACTTTGAAACAACCTATATATGCAGAAATCCTTGGTGGGCAAATAATGGTCTTTTATGCCCACCAGGCTCCCTTCTCTGCCAGGCTCCCAGACACTCATTTCTACATCTCCCAAGGGAGCAGCTGCAAATTTTAAGCCCTCTATTCTATGTGGGGCTGTGAAACTATTCATCCTAAAGCACCGCTTGCATTAGCCCTCCATATGCTTCTCCTACCAAACGGTCGAGATGCCTTGGTCTAGTTCTCCAGGCAATGCCCCTGGCCCTCATCTTCTCTTAATGCCATTCCTCCTGGCCCACCCTCCGCCAGACTCCTGGCGCATCTATGGCTCCACAGTGACTCACAAAGGCACACCTGACTGTTCTCCGGCCTAGGGTGTCCTAATACCAAACCATTCAGGTCGGTTACCTGTCTCTGACCCCTCTTCAATCTTCTCTGACAATTTTTATTCCTCCCTAATCCCTTCAGGCTCTCCAGAAAATTGACTGATTCCAGATCTGGAGCATAGGAATCACAAAAATTTACACGTGTACACACACACACACACACACACACACACACAAATATATCTGTGCATACATATAGTAGTGGGGATGTATCATGTAAAACAGAAAGAAGCTGCTTCAATTAACTAATGGCCAAAGCTGTAATGACTTGAGCAACAAATAAGTAATATCTACTGGATCATAACCCAAAGTTTAAATTAAATATCCATGAATCCATACTGGTATGCATCAGTGAATAAATACATGGGGAGAGAATATACAAAGTTCTATGCAGAAGAATTAAAAGTAAGTTTTGTAGACACTCCATCCACAAAGAGATGGAGCTGGAAAGGGAGAGAAAAAGTAACTTGACAGTTAAGAAATGTGACATTACAACCTCAGCTGATACAGGTGAGGATCAACAGTAACAAGTGACACTATGACATGTCCTCTAGATACAGTACAAGGAAAACTGGGATTGTCTGTTTTTCTCATAATTAACTTGAGGCTACAGCTTTTTTAAGATCACAGAAAGAAAATTTCATTTTCATCATACTGTATCTAACAATATACCCAATCGTATTCTTCAAAACTGTCAAAGTTATCAAAAGCAAACAGTGTCTGAGAAACAGTCACAATCTAGCAGTCTCAAGAGACACAAGGGGCCCAGGGAGATAGCTCAGTAGAATAAGCGCTTACCTTGCAAGCACAGGGTGCTGAGTTTAATCCGCAGTATCGTAAAAAAAAAAGGGGGGGGGATGGGGGGGACATGAGAACTAGTTGTAATGTGGCATACTAGCTAGGACTCTGGAGCAGAAAAGGGCCACTGGTACAAACCGAGGAAAGCTAAGTAAAATATGATTTTCATTAATAATAACATATTAATATTGGGTCATTAGTCATGGCAAATGTACCACACTAACTTTAAAAAGTTGTTAACTGTAGGGGGAACTGGCTGTAAGAAACAGAAAAACTTTCTGAACTAGCTCCACAATTTTTCTATAAATCTAAAGCTATTCTAAAATTAAAAGTTTATTTTTAGCCAGGCATGATGATACATACCTATATTCTCTGCTATTTGGAGGCTGAGGCAAGGAGGACCAGAAGTTCAATGTCAGCATGGGCAACTTAGCTTGACCCTGTCAGAAAGGGAGGGAAGAGGAGGGGAGGGGAGGATCAGTTTAGGGGTATCGCTTAGTGGTACAGTGCCCCTGGACTCATTCCCTAGTATGGAAAAGAAAAAGCTTATATCTGAAAACTGGTTTTGGCCCGGGGAGATAGCTCAGTAGAATAAGTGCTTGCCTGGCAAACGCAGCATCCTGAGTTCAATCCCCAGTACCACATAAAAACTGGCTTTGGCTCTTCTAGCTCCCTTGCTCCATACCCAGAACATAGTACGTTCTATGTCCATGTGTCCACAACATGCCTCCTTCCTCCTGTCACCACTCTCGTCTTTGTATTCTCCAAATCATCCTCCACAGGGTTCAACTTTTTAACATAAAAAGGCACAGATAATACCTCTCTGATGAAAACCCTCTAACAGCTCTCATTACTTAAGTGAAGGCTGGCCAACGTTGCAAAGGCCTAGAGAGCGAATAGCTTAACCCCTGTAAGCCTACCCCTGCCATCACAGCACAATAGCAACCATGTACCACAAACAAATGAGGCAACATTCCAATAAAAGTTTATTTACAAAAGCAGGCAAGAACTAGTTTTGGTCCATGGGCTATGGGTGCCAATCTTTGGCCTAGAAAATCAAGCCCAAACTCCTTAGATAACATTCATGGCATGGTCCATATTGCCCCTGCCTTCTTTTGAGATGAGCCCTCTTTTAAAAACTTGGCTGCCATGGCCCCTTCCCTATGAAGTTACTTTAAATCATTCCATGTAAAAAAAAAAAAATGCCCCCCTCATTATAACTCAAAGTATATCTTAACAGTTATAGCTCATTTGGCACCACGTGAACTCTTAAAAACTGTCATACATTATCATTTAATTTTGTATATTTGTCTTCGTTATTAAAGTCATTATGTAACAAAGAGTCGGCACACATTTAATGCCTTCAAATTTAACAGTGCATCATAAAGCATGTTCTAAGCACCTCATGAAATGTAACTAGGTATGCCCTTTAAAAAGAAGTGTTTCATAACCAAAGTCAGAGGCATTCCAGGCTTGACAAGGTAAAGCAGTTTTCTTTGTTACAGAAATTCTCAAAGCCTTCATTGTGCATTGTAAATCTCCTTCAAGATGGATATATTACACAATAATCCTCAGATCTGTTTGATCATGAAATTTTTTCACATTTTTACCATTTGTGACCTCTGAAATAGTTAGGGAATTATTGAGATGAAGCTATTCCTACAAAGCAGATTGAGTATTTACCATCTCAGTAGGCTGAATAAAGTCCCCTCAAAATACACCCATGCCCTAATTCCTGGAATTAATTTATATGGAAGAGAGAGACATAAGGCTCTGTGCCCGCAAAGGCAAGGACTAGAGGAAGTAGTCATGAAGCAAGGAAAGCTGTCAGCACAAAAGCTGACAGAGGACAGAGCAGATTCTCTCCTAGAACCTAAATAGGGAATGCAGCCCTGCCAACACTTAGATGTTGGGCGAGTGAAACTGACCTCAGACTTCTGACATCCAGCACCTCAGAAAATTTATGTTAAGTTACCATGTTTGTGCCAATCTGTTACAACAGATACAAAAACCAAACAGAACCATCATACTGTGAACCATGCCCACATTAAATATTCTTAAAAGAAGCCAAATACCCTTGTCTACAGTAAGGTCACAATCTTGGTAGGGAGGTTTCATCACCCACTAAAAGTAAAAAATGCGGGGCTGGGGAAATAGCTCAGTTGAATAAGTGCTTCCCTGGCAAGTGCAAGGGCCTGAGTTCAATCCCCAGTTCCACAAAAAATAAATAAATAAAAATAAATAAATAAATAAATAAAAGTTTAAAATGTAAGTGATGACAAATACTCTATCCCTGGACTGAATCACCTGCGTCCAAAGTCCCACATTAACATTTACTACGGAATTGTATGGCTATTCTTCTCATGAAGGTCATCTGTATTAGTTAAATGAAATGTCATCAAAGTCTTGTCTTCTTCAATATAAGATGATGCTATTCACTTGATGGACTTTATCTCAATGAATTATTCTGATAGGTAAACCCAAGTAAAAGGATGGCAAAGGCACTTGAAGGCAGCAAAGGTCTTCCTTATATGTCACCCTTGTCTTGGTCTTTGTCACACTCACCACTAGTCTCTATCACCACCTAGTGCCACTTGCTGCCACATTTGACCACTTCTCCAGCCTACATAGATGATTTAGATACTATCGCAAAATATGCCTAATCAAAAATGCTGGGTCACCATTGGCCAAAAAGTGCCTGATAGCTTTGATGAAAGTCTTTAAGAGCCCTATATTAAAATGCAGGAACCTGGAAAAGTTAGTATTTTAGTTCCTTATTAGTTATATATTTTAGTACTCATTCCCAATACCAAAAAGAAAAAAAGCATTTATTAAAAGGAAAAGCTGTAACTTCATATTTAAAATATTAAAATTCTGTTAGAGACTCAATGTACTGAAAAGCTAATTATGCATTCAGACATTCGGTAACTCCAGTTCATTTTCCAGATACAGAAACTCCCTGGTGGCCAGACCCTGCCTGCATGGCTAGCTGTTAAAACACTTCAGGAAACTTGACCTCAAATCAAAATCAGCATTTCAACAAGGTTACCTAGAACCTCTAAGAAACTTATTTTAGATAAGCACAAATTTTCAGACATATGTAATTCTTTTATTGATAAATATAATTTACTTTGTAAAATAAATGCTTAGTCTATTTCCAGAATTCTTTACCTTAGCTGAATGGAAAGAACTTCACTGCCAAGCTACAAACAGGAACACTCCAAACTGGTCCTCTTTCCCCTCTTCTCTTTTCCCAAATGAGACCCATCACTACACTTAGTCACCCTGTGTCTTGACTCTCTCTTCTCCAACCCCTTGTTCTACATTTTCACCAAACCCCAGGAAGTCCATGGCAACAGCATTCTACACATTTCACAGATACCAGTCTGGCCCCTCTTCCATCTGTTCCCTACAAAATTGACTCAAAAGCTCGCTCATTCATTTATTCATTCATTCATTCATTCATTCATTCATTCAACAAGCACTTAACAACAATGCTATATCAACAAGATAAAACTGTGGCCAATCAAGAATCTGTCATCAGGGTAGGGGAGATGGCTCAGTAGAATAAGCGCTTCCTTGGCAAGCGCAAGACCTGAGTTCAATCCCCGGTTCAGCCAAAAAAAAGAATCTGTCATCAGAAACAGCATGGAGACGGTGCCAGGGAGAAAAAGAAACAGGTAAGAGCAGGGAGTTAACCTTGCCACAAAAGCAATCACACACAAGCCAGCCAGCTGCTTGGTAGTGAAGAAGAGAAAGCATTAAGTATTGTTTTCCAGGCCTAATCTCTGAACAGGAAAGAAGATGCATCAGAAATATCCTACAATCAAACCCATTTTACTAGTGGGAACACTGAACCTTGAAGTTAAATAACTCATCCAAGGGCACACAGGTCTGTATAAGTGTAAAGTGCCCCGCTATGTGCACTACCATTTATTCAGAGAGTTTCAGCAAGTATTCTCAAAATATTGAGCCTGTCCCAAGGACACAAGAAGTATTTTCACCAGCAGAGAGGAATTAAGAGGTGCACATTAAGATGCAAGTGGATGCCTGCAGCTCAGAAGGGGTGCATACTGCACACGCAGCAGCAAAATGCATAGGTCTATGTTCCATCATTTACAAATTTAAAAAATCAGAAGTCATTCATTTCCAAGTAAAACTATAAAGAGCATCAATTCCATTATATAAACAAAAGAAAACACCCAATTCTTCCGCCTTCCTAAACACAGGAAGTTGCATTTATTATGACAGGAGAAACAAAGCTGGTACAAACAGTTCAGCAGTAATGTGGTTTCTTGAGAGGTCTCGCTACTTTTCCTTTGTTATCTGTGAACATATTCTTAGGATCAAATATTTATAGATATGTGCACATATGATGAGTGTTTTCCTTGCTTATTCTAACACTAGAACTCCAGGTGTTAATGCCAGGGACTGAGGACAGGCTGAGACCAGAGACAGGGCACGCCACACTACTGGCTCAGAGGCCTTCTCCATGCAGCTCCGGTGGCTTACCCTACTGTTTAAAAAAAGAAGTTGATGTCAAGGATCATACCAAAACCAAACCTAGTGCCCTAGCACTCCTAGTCTCCTCTAGTGCCCTTGTACACCATGATTATAACAGTGGGCTCTTCCATTTTTCTTCACAGTATAGGAGAACCCAGGGTCTTGGAAATGCTAGGCAAGTGCTATACCTCTGAGCCCATCCTCAGACCTCTTTATTTTGAGACAAGTCAATACTAAACTGCCTAGGTTAGCCTTAAATTTTAATCTTCCTGTCTCATTCTCCCCAGGCAGGAATATGCTGCTGTGCCTGATTTGTCCATCATTTTACTGTTTTTCTTTTTCCATCTATCTATAACCCTGGTCTATTTAAGTGGTTTGGGTATTCTGCCACCTAATTATTTTTAAAGATTGCATTACTTAGCAGAGGACCATAATGATTAGGATAGAGAGTCCTGCTGTGTCCATCATTTTATGTTAGGGTGATACTTTGTTATTCAAAAATAGTCTCTAAGCACAGAGACTAAGTAAAGCTTCAAAAATGTTACTGCTTATATCAGGCTAATCCATAGTTTTAGAATCAGCTAACTAGTACAATTAATAGAAATAAAGTAGAAGTAGGAGTTAAGACGCCTGGTTTCTGAAAATTGAACTGGTTATATGATCTCAAATAAATCAACCTGTGTCTAAGTCTGGTTTTCACTGTTATGTGGTATGTGTCTACAGTATCAGGGGTACTACTCTAAGCATTTTGCATGTATCAATTCATTATGATCCCATGATAACACTATGAAGTAGATCTCACCACAACTGACAACTGAGGAGACTGAGGCACAAAGTGACACAGCTGCTATGAGCTGGCAGAGAATGTATAGAGCACAGGCCCTGTGGGCCCAGGGCCCAATCTCCCAACCACTGTTATTGCTGGATTAGAAGATTTCTGGGAATCTCTCCAGTTCAAACCTTCTACGATTCTGAATGAGCTGTGCTTAGGCGGTCGCACTTATGCCAACTTCTTCAAGCTGTTCAGTGCCCTTATTACTTAATAAAATTTTAAGGAAGCCACAAAAGGCAGTGACTACGGACATTCAACATTAGTGAAAAGGCAATCTAAAATAATCCAGAAATCCACATGATGCTTCAAATGCTTGTTTATTCAACTTGATAGAGGAAGAACAAACTTAGCTGAACTGAAGGGGCAAAGAATGTTTTGCAATAAATGAGACTGGAAGTTAACCATAACCTGTGTCCCGGCTCACTAGGATTTCAGGCAGGCCTCTCACCATTAAGGAGGCCAGAAGCTTGCTGTACCCCCACTGCCTCCACCACCACCATGCTGACAAGGGAGGCTGCAGTGACATCTCTAAGCCACCAGAGAGCATATCTTCATCGGGGTTACACAAGCACCTGGTAAGGTACTTACTTGCATGGGGGTGGATTATTGCTCTGAGGATGTCAAAATAGATGACTGATACTGGGAATGAGTTCTTAAGTCCTTTTCATAGGAGGAGCTCACCGGGTAAGGCTCAACACTGACACTGGATCAGAGCAGGGCTCCTAGCTTTGTACCAGTTAGCTGATTCTAAAACTATGGATTAGCCTGATATAAGCAGTAACATTTTTGAAGCTCTACTTAGTCTCTGTGTTAGATGTCTAAATCAACAAATAATAATAAGGCCTACCCTGTCTCATCTTCCTCCATTCAGTTTCAGCCTCTCCACAGTCCAACCCAAACCTCATTTAATGAGTTATTTCCTAAGTTAGATATTCTTGGAATCTACTATGCATAAAAATCAAGTGTGACTAAAATGTCAACTACCAGCCTCTGTATTCATAGATTATAGTTTATTGTGTATAAAGCTCAAAAGTCCTTAGTATGGTGCCTTAGTTTGAAGCACTGAGCTACAACTGTAACCCTTTTTATTTTGCATTTTAAAACAAGATCTTAAGTTGCCAAGAGTAGCCTCAAACTTCCAATCCTCCTGCCTCAGTCTCCTGAGCAGTGGGAATACAGGTACCTAGCACCATGCCCAGCTAGGAATCAACATTTCTGAGAAAAAATGCTGTGAGTGAACATCACACCACCACCACCTTCAACCCAACACATCCCTGACCGGCACAGGTGTTTCGTAGACTATGTTTAGCAAATACTGCTGCATACATTACAAGAGCAAAGTTACATATCTTGTAAGCCACAGCCTAAATGTTTTCTCTGCACTCTAAGAACAAGGAGTTTTCTCTCTTCCTGTGCATCTGCTTGCAGTTCCAGGGGCATCGTCTTCAAATAGCCTGCTCTGCTCAGAGCTCTGCTCTGACCCAGTGTCAGTGTTGAGCCTTACAGGTGAGCTTCTCCTATAAAAAGGACTTAAGCAACTCATTCCCAGTATCAACAATCTATTTTAACACCCTCAGAGCAATAATTCCCCCATGCACAAGTAAGTCCCTTATTACCAGGTGCTGGTCATCTGTGAGACACTGTGGAACACCTAGAATGCAGGGCAACAGTAATAAAAAGTGAGCCATGTGGGCCTGTGTCAGCCACTGATTATCACTGCTTTCAAACCCCTCACTCCCTGGCCAGAAGGAAGCCAGCAGGAACCATGGTCCAGAGCACACCCATGGGCAAGGTATTCTGAGTACAGAGAGATAGAAGTCTTGTGCCTAGTGAAAGAAAACAGTGCTGTTGAGTTACTACTTCAGTTAAAGGAATGGATTATACCACAATGAAAATGAACTTCTCTGAAAAAATATGATACTAAAACCATGTTAAATCCTCTTACATAAAAAGCTGTTGTTATGGAGCTCACTTCCCATGAAATCAGTACCATAGTGACTGAGGCTTGAATTACAGGAATGTACAGGCCCAGCATTTCTGATTACACTTGCATATACTTTGGAATAAAGTTACTCACAAGTCTACCTCAAATACCATACACAGCCTGTTTGCCTGCTCCCAGGACTCCCAGGACAGCCCATACAGCCAATCTTACCAGGACTATAGCACTATAGGAAGTTGGAGGAGCTCAGCCTGGAAGAAAAACCAAATACCACACAGCCCTCTAAGCTTCAGATCAAGCAAAATCACCTGTCACCCAGCTTCATGTTAAAACACACAATACCCTTGCACCCAAAGCATGTTCCTGTTCCAACCACATACACACAAACTTTAATAATGACTAAAACATAGGAGACTAGTGTCAGAGCACTAGCTTTTCTGACTCTAAGATACAGGACATGCATTTACACACAGATAGAAAGGATCTGGCATGGTGGGAGACAGAAAAGACATGCAGCAAGCACTGGCTAGGCTAGTGCAAGTCACAGCTGTGGTTACATGAGGGGGAAGAGGGTTCTAGACATGCAAGCCCTTCTAGAAGAGGGCTTTTACACAGGCAAATGTCTGTTTCCTGACCTGGGTTATGATAACTCGTTTTTACTTTGTGACCAGGAGCTTTTGCTTTATGTGTTTTTAATAAAAATACAATTTTTTTTTCTTCTCTTTTTTTCTTTCAATCTTTTTGTGTATATGTGGTAATATTAGGATTGAACCCAGGGTCTTCACACTGAGCTCCATCCCCAGACCTTTTTCATTTTTATTTTCAGATAGACCTAAGTCCTGAGCTGCCCAGCTGGCTTGAACTTCAGATTCTTCTGCTTCAGCTTCCCAAAGTGCAGAGATTACAGGTGTACCAGCAAAGCTAGCTTTATACACATTTTTAAAAGGCATCCACAGTAGGACTTTATTGCAAGACCAGTACTAGCCTTCACAGTGGGGATCCCATGCTCCTGAGGGCTACTGGACCAAAAACACAATGGACAATCAGAACTCAGTCATGTTCCATCTGGTGGTCACGCATCCAGAAGTCGTAGTCATTTCTTTAGAGAATTCTCCAAATTCTGCAACTCAAATACAGTAGTAGCCAATATATTTTGAGAAGAACTACCCACACTTAATTATAATTACAAATAGATAATGCTTTAACAACTGCAAAAATGCCACAGAGCAGTAGAAAATGAGACAGCTACAGATAACTGAATTATAGAAAGGCTGGGTTCATGGAAAACAGACTGCCCTAAGTGGCTATGCTTGCAGGCTCACTAGTCCTTGCAGAGCTGCAATTTCTGCCCATTTCTTAATACCCACTTTTTCTATCCTTTATCACAAGTAGCAAGCTCAGAAGAGGTTAGCATAGGCTAGTATCTTTTCCTCAAAGGACTTTGGACTTTAAACTTTTATTGTTCAAAACTTTTCCTCTGTCAATCTTTTGAACTAAATAACCCATATATGTATTTATCTATTCTTTTCTTCCAAGTATTGAATAGGCAGAAACTGACAGTACTTGAGGCTTAGAATACATGTCTAGAACCTAAAAGACACTCTACATGTTCAGAAGATGCACACACAAAAAGAATCATGTCTAAAATCTACACAAGAAGGTGCCTACATAAAACCGTATGTGTCACAATTATGCAAACTAAAGAATTTCCTGTTGCTGCAAAGCAGAGGCCAATGCAATGTATATGAGGGCAGAAATGCCTTCTAGTACATCTACTTGGAACAGAAAGTAAGCTGCACCCTTTGGACTGGAGACTGAGAAAGTACTTGTTAAGTGGCCATTTATGTCACATGAAAGACATATCTATTATCTGTATCCAAAGTGGTTATTCCCCTGGATTGGGACACTAATAAGCTGGCTAACACCAAAATTCCAATTCCTGGGCTAGAGATATTTCTTGGCAGTCTAAGCACCTACCTGGCAAGCGCAAGGACCTGGGTTCAATCCCCGGCACCACATTCCACACCAGCCCTGACCCCGGGCAGCCCCGCCCCCAGACGCACTGAGTCAGCCACCAAAATCAGGCATGGTGGCATGTGCCTATAATCCCAGCACTGAAGAGGCTGAGACAGGAGGATCACTATGAGACTGAGCTGTAAGACCCTGTATCAATTAATTAATTAACTAATTAAAAATTTAAAATTTCAATTCTGCCACTAAATACTTTGGGTAAGTTACTTACCTTCTCTGAGCCCTCCACTCCTGCCACAAACTAACAAGTCCTAACACTGGCATGGGTCTCTGACTCCTCTACCTTTAGTGGGCTACAGATACACCTCCATCCTCCCTTGGAGGCTGATGTAAAGTCAGCATAGCTGGGCAGGACAGCGCATGTCGTAGTCATAGAACTCTGGGAGGTTGAGGGAGAAAGATCGTGAGTTTATGTCTAACCTGGACAACTCAGCAACATAGCAAGACCTTGTCTCAAAATGAAAACTAAAAAAAGACTGGGGTTGGAGAGAGAATGCCTCAGTGAAAAGGCATTGTGACCAATCCCCAGCACCACAAAAATAAATACATAAATAAATAAATAAAAATAAAACAGAACACGAGAGTGTCAAGCAGCCAAGTCACCTGTGTTGGCTGTACTGGGGTAGGTCTAGAGGGAGGAGGGCTCCACCCCATCAGACACTGAGAAGGCAATCAGTTGTCCAGTCCCTGACACCCATTGTGTGCCCACAACAATCAGATGCTCCCATCCATGACTCTGTTGCAGAAACACAGCAATGTGATGGGGAGAATAAAGTTGCAGTAAGTGCATGCAACTATACATCAGTGTGGACATGCGGCCAGCAGGGACGCCCCCAGAGGGGGTGCAGGCTACAGCAGCAGCTCAGGGTTCCTGCTGAACTTTCTGCTGAGGTTCCAGCAGCCTGCTCTCCTTTGGTAATTACTGGATATTCTTGCGAAGAATGCTGTTTCTGCTTATGTTCCCATCTGCAACCAAGAACAGATGAACAGAGGTGGGAAAGTTTTGGCCACTTTGGGCTCTCAAATTACTAGCTTGTAACAGAAATAGACATCAAGCTGGAGAAGCATGGCTTTTAAAACAAGACTGAGCAAGGATTCATACTACAAAAGTGGCATTCTGTGAATCTTCCCCCTCTCACTTTTACCTTAACCTTTCCATTAGCTCCTTTCTCTTGAAAGCAGATGCTTTTCCTGTGTTTGCTTTATACAGCAGAGGACAACACAATTGGAAAACATATTGATAGCCTTGTTCTACTCTGCCTACAGCTTCTTCTGTGTTCAAATTTCTCTCCAAGTCTTGTATATTGGAAGGCTATGGGTTATTACTAAACTTGGCATTTGATCCAGTTTAACAAATGTTCATTAAAGGTTCACTGCTGACAAGGCTGTATGATATGCATTTATAGTTAAAGTAATAAAAAATAGAAACATTTCAATTCAAATTCAACTGGAGGTTTGATAAAAATGTTTAGGAACTAATTTTAAATATAAAACGGGAATTTTTGTGAGTACTTTGGATCATATTTAATACACTTTAGTAATACAAAACTGAAAGGTTCTAAATTGAAACCCATGAGTTAAACCCAAACCAAGGCAGGTTTGCTTGACCCACATGGTGTCAGTCAGTGACTTAAAAATCTAGATTTCCATGAAAACTGGAAGATCCCTCCCACATACATATCTCCACCTGGACTACCACCTGGTGATAAGGGACAGGATCCAAGCAATAGCTGCTCCTGTTACAAAGGGCACCGGTGTGTCACAGTGCCCAACCTCCACCATTATCTAATATGCAACCTGCTTTGCCAGGTTGTGTTATCTAGCAGGCCCTAACAGATGTGCAGTTTGGGATTCTTGTTTCAGGTACATCATAAAGTAGGCTAAAAAAAAAAAAAACATACACTATGCACGTGTGTGCACACATACACAGATACACTCTTTTTTTTGTTTCGTTTTCTAATTTTTTTTTTTTTTTTTTTTTTTTTTTTTGTGGAACTGGGCATTGAACTCAGGCCCTTGTGCTTGCCTGGAAAGCACTTATTCTACTAAGCCATTTCCCTGGCCTTTCCCAATTCTATTAAATATTACCTGGATTTTAGACTGTCCAGAAATAACAGATTTTTTTTCTTTTCTTTTCTTTTTTTTTTGCAAATGCCAATCCTCATCATTTTATTTGGTGCTTTTCTTTTTTTTTTCCATAATTTTATTGATAAACAAATACCAATGAGACAGTTTCAAATCAAATTGGTAGGACAGTTTCAATAATTAACACATTGCATACATTCCTGCCAGTGATTAATTGCTGTACAAAATGCGGGCATGATATCCTATCTACAAACACCATTAGAACAAATCACTCTATTCATTATGAGAATGTAACTATATATCTATCCTAACCACTTTGAATACACAGATACAAAATGGACATTCATCCATATCCTCTTTTTTTGTTAAGTTCCAT
>NW_004524581.1:226444-229668 GCF_000260255.1 Octodon degus | reverse complement strand
TGTCTGGTTTATTTCACTTATGAGTATATGTTCAAGTGGCATCCACTTCAATATAAAGGCTTCGAGTTTATCATTCTTAATAGCTGAATAATACTTCATTGTGTAAAAATACCACATCTTTTTGAACCATTCCTCCAGTGATGGGCATCTTGGTTGTTTCCAAGATTTGGCTATCACAAATTGTGCTGCTATAAACATAGGCACACATCTATCACTATGATATGATGTTTTCAGATCCTCTGGGAAGAGAAATAATAAATTTCTAAACCACTGTATCTTATTTCATCATTGTAGTTTTTGTTTAAATATTTTCACCACCACAAGGCCCAACTTCCTATCCAATTCATCACTCTGAGGCTAACCTTCCTAAAATTCTATCACAAGTGAAGCTTGGTTTAAACAAATAAACAAAACAGCATGTACTAATTTCCGCTTCCATTCCTGCAATCCTGTCATTTCCCTACTTAAATATGGGACAGCAGCTGACCGTGCGCTGATTGGATCTCCTTTTCCAAAAGAGGTGAGGGGGTGCTGGGGAGATGGCTCAGTAGAATAAGTGCTTGCCTGGCAAGCACAAGGGCCTGAGTTCAATCCCCAGTTCTGCAAAAAAAAAAAAAAAGAGGTGAGGGGTGAAGTGCTGCCCGGCACCCCTACAACGGGGCTCACAGCCAGTGCACAAAGTGACCAGCAACACTGGCTAATCTCTGCCTGGATGTCTTTCAAGGCCATCTGGCTGCCTGCTGCTACTGGTCACATTTCTTAAAACAAGTTTATCTTGACAAAGGGCTGATTAGTGCGAACCTTCAAGACAACATGGCCATGATCACTGCTAACTTCTTTTTACCACCTCAGTACCAGCTCTACACGCACTGTGCAGTGAACGACATTGCAACAAATCTGGATCTTGCTCAGGAGGAGTTCTTGATGAAAGTGTGGAGGGCATCAGCTCTCTGAAAAGTCCACCACAGCATAATATGCTTTCATCAACCCTATTACAGACAGCTAAGTTATTCAGAAATATTGTAAGCAGCCAGACAGGGCTGGGCCCTCAGGGAGTCAGGGCAGAAGATGGGATACATTGCTCCTGTGTCAGGAAGCTGTTCTAGGCTTTCTCTGCTCTTATCTCAGGGGAAGCTCTAGAAAATAAAAAACTATTATCTTTATAGTCTGTGTGGTTTGAAAAAGTTTTCCTCACAGAAAAATTCATACAACAAACATCTCAGTCTTGGTCCCTCAATACCAAAGAGAGTAAAAGAATAAGGTGCAATTATATAAAATCACTGAACAAAGTACAACCCTTCTTGCAAACGTCCATTACCAAACTCAGGTCCACTCTGGCCATGTCAGTGACTCACAGAAAATGAACATTTTTGTGGACTTCAACTATTCTGAGCTTACTGCTTTAATCCTGAAAAAAGAGAAAGCAACATAAACTAGACCTTTATGATATAGTGCCACTGCATTATGCATGAAATTATTTTAAAAAGTGAAAATAAAGACCCACTGAGTAAAGCCGGGCATAGTGGTGCACATTTGTAACCCTAGCACTTGGGAGGCTAAGGAATGCCTCAGGTTCCAGGCCAGTCCGAGCTAAACAGTGAGTTCAAGGCAGCCTAAACAAAACTAAAAGCAAAACAAACAATAAAAAAAACCAATAAGTGAAATAAGAAAGACATTATAAAGTTGTCCATGGGACTGCTCTACCAAATATAGTTCCCAGTTAGGGCCCTAATAAAGTATCATTGAGGTCTCTTCAAACCTCTGCTACCTTAAACAAAAAAAGGTAAGGCAAACAATTCTATCCATAATCCTTCTAGATAAGCTAAATGCCAAGACAGCTGATAGCCCTTGCCCCTGGCAAGAATTCTAACAGATTCAAATTCAAATACTAGTTATCTCTTAATGATCAAAGTTCTGAGAAAAATATTGGTTTAAAAAAAATAGAAGGGCCGGGGAGATGGCTCAGTAGAATAAGTGCTTCCCTGGCAAGCACAAGGGTCTGAGTTCAATCCCTGATTCCAAAAAAAAAAGAAAGAAAAGAAAAATAGAATTGGGCCTGGAGATATAGCTCAATGGCACAAGCACCTGCCTGGCAAGCTCAAGGTCCTCAATACGATTCCCAGTACCCAAAAACAAATATGAAATACATTTGGCCAGGTGTGGTGGCACACACCTGTAATCCCAGCACTCAGGAGGCTGAGGCAGGAGAATCACTGCAAGATTGAGACCAGCCTGGGCTACAAAAGTGACCTCAAGGCCAGCCTGAAATGCATAGTGAGACCCTGTGTCAAAAAGATGAAACAAGGAAGGAAGGGAGGGAGGAGGAAGGGAGGGAGGGAGGAAAGGAGGGAGGCAGGGAAGGAGGGAGAGAGGGAAGGAGGGAGAGAGGGAAGGAGGGAGGGAGAAAGGGAGGTAGGAGGGAAAAAGAAAAGAAAGGCAGGCAGACTGATAGCTAATGAATTCATTCTGTTTTATAAACAAATTCTTCCTCCCTTAGTGTCCCATAGGAAAAGCAAACCTAAAAAGATAAGACTAAGAAATTCCATCTATTTTGCCAGTGTCAAGGCAGATTAGCCCCCAGAAAAGCACCATGAGCAAGGTGACAGCAATTCTGTAAGTGAGCCTTAGAAAACACAGAAAGCATTAAGAAAAGACCAAGGCTGAAAAATTTAAAAAGATAAAAACTAAGAAAAGCAAAATGTCACGTGGATGCAATCCAAACAAGGCCTAGCAACTTTTCCACTTCCCTACAGTAATCACTGTTGCCTCTGGGAGAAGGACAGCACAGGAGAGCAGAGCCATACCTGGCTCCTCGGGTTATGATCACAGCATAATAATCCAGCACAGGGGTATAATCACAGCACAACAATCCAGCAAGCATAGCAATGACATCTGCTGTGGGTCTAGTACCACAGTATCTCTGGCACTGCACTAAACACTGTACACATGTAGAGTACACATTTATGTATAATGCACATATATAATGCAGATTTTTAAAAAGATACATAAACACCATTATTTACATACAATTTTACAAGTATATAAAAATATATACACACACATCATTTCAGTTGCTCTTAGTGTATCATACCCCTTGCTGCAGATGAAAAATCCTAGGAGTTTAGAAAACTGAGTAACCATAAAGCACAATCAGGAAGCTAGGATTTGTATCCGGATCTGTCTGGTCTGGCCTTTTTTTTTTTTTTTTTTTTTTTTTTTTTTTT